>NC_134687.1:521836033-521968533 GCF_050947455.1 Rhinoderma darwinii | reverse complement strand
AACTTTGCTTTCCTCAAAGAATGCTCCATTTGCAGCAATTACAGCATTGCAGACCTTTGGGATTCTAGCTGTTAATTTGCTGAGGTAATCGGGAGACATTTCACCCCATGCTTCCAGAAGGCCCTCCCACAAGTTGGATTGGCTTGATGGGCACTTCTTGCGTACCATACGGTCAAGCTGCTAACACAACAGCTCTATGGGGTTGAGATCTGGTGACTGCGCTAGCCACTCCATTACAGATAGAATACCAGCTGCCTGCTTCTTCCCTAAATAGTTCTTGCATAATTTGGAGGTGTGCTATGGGTTATTGTCCTGTTGTAGGATGAAATTGGCTCCAATCAAGCGCTGTCCACAGGGCATGGCATGGCGTTGCAAAATGGAGTGATAGCCTTCCTTATTCAAAATCCCTTTTACCTTGTACAAATCTCCCACTTTACCAGCACTAAAGCAACCCCAGACCATCACATTACCTCCACCATACTTGACAGATGGCGTCAGTCACTCTTCCAGCATCTTTTCAGTTGTTCTGTGTCTCACAAATGTTCTTCTGTGTGATCCAAACACCTCAAACTTCGATTCGTCTTTCCATAACACTTTTATCCAATCTTCCTCTGTCCAATGTCTGTGTGCTTTTGCCCATATTAATCTTTTCCGTTTATTAGCCAGTCTCAGATATGGCTTTTTCTTTGCCACTCTGCCCTGAAGGCCAGCATCCCGGAGTCGCCTCTTCACTGTAGACATTGACACTGGCGTTTTGCGGGTACTATTTAATGAAGCTGCCAGTTGAGGACCTGTGAGGCGTCTATTTCTCAAACTGGAGACTCTAATGTACTTGTCTTGTTGCTCAGTTGTGCAGCGGGGCCTTCCACTTCTCTTTCTACTCTGGTTAGAGCCTGTGTGTGCTGTCCTCTGAAGAGAGTAGTACACACAGTTCTACGAAATCTTCAGTTTCTTGGCAATTTCTCGCATGGAATAGCCTTCATTTCTAAGAACAAGAATAGCTAGAATAGTCATTTAGCACATTAACAATGTATAGAGTGTATTTCTGATTAATTTAATGTTATCTTCATTGAAAAAAACTGTGCTTTTCTTTCAAAAATAAGGACATTTCTAAGTGACCCTAAACTTTTGAACGGTAGTGTATATATATATATATATATATATATATATATGTATATACATATACACAGTTCAAAAGCAGATGAACACAGCACTCCAACATACCTATATATTAGGCCATGTGCTCGTTACTAGAGGATTGTCACGAGGCAGGGTGTGGACTCACTGGGCCGTACCGCGTAGCGGGGTAGCAGCTGGCCAACTAGTTACAAAACAATGTCTATAGTTCAAAACGGGTACCTGAGGCAATAGTAGACAGTGGCAGGATCACGACTTGGCTTTCACAGCAGGTGACGCCGCGGATGCGGCGGAAGACACGACTTGGCTTTCACAGCAGGTGACGCCGTGGATGCGGCGGAAGACACGACTTGGCTTTTACAGCTGGTAACGGTAGTACGGGATACAGGGTACAGGCAGCAGGAACGGGCAACACTGGGAACTGGAAAACACTGGGAGACCTTTAGCAAGACAGACTAGGGAATACAACAACACTCAGGCAAGGAACCAGTGGGCAGAGCTCCTTTTATAGTCCAGCAGCCATTTGGGCTAATACCTGATTACAGGCAGCTGGACGCGGACTGGCCCTTTAAGACCGTGCACGCGCGGGCGCGCACGCCCTGCGGGGAACGGCGCGAGGACCCGGAAGACAGCGCCGGCGACTGCCAGAGGGAGGAGGACGCCGAGCAGAGAGGCGTCCATGGCCGGGATCGTCAGGGGGTGAGTCAGAACGGCGGTCCCTGGCCATGGACGTAACAAGGATGAATCAGTTCCCCAAATTGAATGTAGAAAAACCATAGAGCAAAACAGGATCGCCATCTCCAGGGTGAGATGGTTGGCACACGTTGATTAAGGGTTTAAACCAGCCGCAGCTAGCTTTATTGTCTTCAACACAGCAAGCAGTGTTACAAAGTAAACCCTAGGCCGTCCAGCCTCTAACTAAAAGAGTCAGTGTCCCTCACTAAGAGACACTGAGCCTTGTGCCCAGTACCTCAAAACATACACGCCTTTACCATACTTGGTGGTGACTCTCACAGGCTAGCATGCCTGCCTTCCCCAGACTAAGCCCCCTGTGTGAACAGCACACACCTGAATTAAAGAGCCATCTCAGGTGAAGCCTAACTAGGCTCATCAGACTCCCCAAGACACGGACTGTCTGTATGGAGTGAAAGTCGCCCTTCTCCGTCACACTCCAGCAAACCAGGCCCTATTCCGGGTTATACACCCAAGCAACAGCAGAGAAAACCCTCTCTGCTGTACATGCTCCCTGGTTGCTTAAAACCTGACAGTTTGTGCACTGTCCAGTAGCTGCACTGCAACAACATATATGTATATACAAACAGACACACACATATCAAAATATACACATACACAGAAACATATATACACATATAGACACACACATACTGGAACATATACACACAGACATGTAACGTCCGTGGTCGCTGACCACGAACTCCTTCAATCCAGTCAACGCCCTTCTCTCCAGAGATGTCTGCACATGCGGCCGTCCTCTTCCACAGTGACCACCAGGGTGCGCTCGCGAGCTCAGTCCAGACTTAAGGAGCCAAAGCGCACACTTGTGGGAGATTGAGCTGATTGCTCCCAGAGAACCCTGGGCGTTAAGAAGGGCTGTGCCTGAGCGTTGTAGTCGTTATCCAAGTATGTCTATGCAAATGGTCTCCTAGTGTTTCCCAGTTCCCAGTGTTTCCTGTTCCTTCTACCTGTAACCTGTATCCCGTGCTATCCTGGTCAAGTACTGTGTTGAGCTGAAGTCATGCTGTGCTGTATACCACACCTGTTTTGCTACACCACGCCTGGAGCCTGCCTGCTGCCTAGTCCCAGCCGAGCCTGTCTTGCTACTGTCTGAGCTACCACAGGTACACAATACAAACTACAGACTGTGACCTGTGTCCTGTTGGCCAGCTGGCATACCGTCAAGGTGGTACGGCCCAGTGGGTCCACGTACCCAACGTGACAGTACACTTAGGCCATGAACGACGCTGGTCAATCCAAGACCATGATGACGTCACAAGAGATACAAGCGGATATGCTAGACCTCCGGTCTCAACAGGACCAACTCCTCCAGACCTTGAACATTATTGCACGTCAGCTGGAGGTGCAAGCTGCCGATCCTCCTACTACATCTCCTGGCAGTACTGATCCTCTGACTACATCTCCTGGCAGTGCTGATCCCCGATTTTCTTTGCCACTTCCTGACCGCTATGATGGAGATGCAAGGACCTGACGTGGATTTTTGAACCAGTGTCAGATCCACTTCAGCCTATATGCAAGGGAATTTTCGTCTGATGGCGCAAGGGTCGCTTTCATCGTCTCTCTCCTCACTGGCAGGGCCCTTGCATGGGCGAATCCAATTTGGGAGAGTCAAGGACCAGAGACCCGTGACTTCCAGGGCTTCCTCAGGACATTTTGCATGGTGTTTGAGGAGCCTGGATGAGTCTCGTCTGCAGCTGCCTCCTTGCTGAACCTACGCCAGGGAGACACCTCCATGGGCGAGTATGCCATCCACTTCTGCACCCTGGCGTGTGAACTGTTGTGGAACAATGAGGCCCTGGTGGCTACATTCTGGCAGGGACTGTCTCCTAAGATTAAGGATGAGCTTGCCGCCCGAGATCTACCGTCTACCCTGGATGACCTCATCCTTCTGGCCGCCCGGATTGATATAAGGCTCGTTGGGATAAAGGACTCCCTAGTCCGGTCCCTACTTTGCAGCAACCCCTGCTGCCCTCAGATGCCGTTCCTCCTAAGGAGTCTGTGAGCATGGACCAGTTTAAGCTGCCTACCCAGGAGAGACAACGCAAAGGCACCTCGGGACTCTGTCTATATTGCAGCCTCAGAGGCCATCTTGTGCATCTGTGTCCCCAAAAGCCCCAGAGCCTAGGGTTGGTGGGAGAGACAACCATGCGTAAAGAAGGACTTTCATCTAAATTATCCATTCCCGTGACCATAGTGTCCGGCGAGAAAACGCATCGCGTCTCTGCGTATCTGGACTCTGGATCCACTGCTAATTTCATTCGTAGAGACCAGGTGGAGCTTCTCCAATTGCTCTGGAGAGGCCGTTGATGGTTGCATCTGTAAATGGACTACCTCTGCCAGACCCAATTATAGCTGTGACCGAGCCACTGAGGCTCCAAGTGGGAGCCCTCCACTCCGAGCTACTCTCTTTCTTTGTCCTGCCCAAGGCCATCAACTCCGTGCTGCTGGGTCTTCCTTGGCTCCGACTACATGCCCCAGTCCTGGACTGGAATTCTGGAGAGGTTCTCCAGTGGGGCTCCATGTGTCTCAACCGTTGCCTGGTACAGATTCGTTCGGCTCAGCCTCCTCCGCCTCGGTCCGTGGCAGGATTGCCTGGTCATCATTCTGCATTTTCGGACGTCTTCAGCAAGGAAGAGGCGGAGACTGTCCTATCGACCTAGTTCCTGGTGCTTCCCTTCCCCGTGGTAGGGTATATCCTCTCTCCTTGCCAGAGACTCTGTCCATGTTCGCCTATGTTAAAGAGAACTTGGAGAGGGGCTTCATACAGTAGTCTTCCTCACTGGCAGGAGCCGGGTTATTCTTTTGTCAAGAAAATGGATGGTTCTCTGCGTCCTTGCATCGACTACCGGGATCTCAACCAGATCACGGTGAAAAATTAGTATACGTTGCCATTGATCTCTGAACTGTTTGATCGTATATGTGGTGCCAAGATTTTTTCTAAACTAGACCTGCATGGGGCTTACAACCTAATCCGGATTCGCCAGGGTGACGAATGGAAGACTGCATTTAACACCCGTGACAGACACTATGAATATCTAGTAATGCCCTTCGACCTGTGTAATGCTCCCGCGGTCTTCCAGGGGTTCGCTAATGACAGCTTCCACGACCTCCTCTATGTTTGTGTTGTGGTCTATCTTGATGACATCTTGATTTTTTTCCCCAGATCCAATGACTCATCGGAGACATGTCCGTCAAGTTTTGCTGCAGTTAAGGGAGAATCGCCTGTACACCAAGTTGGAGAAGTGCGTATTTGAGAAAGATGCTCTACCCTTCCTGGGCTACATCATCTCGAATCAAGGTCTCAAGATGGATCGTGAAAAGGTAAAGTCCGTCCTGGAATGGCCACGCCCTCAAGGCCTGAGGGCCATACAGCGCTTTCTGGGATTCGCCAATTTCTACAGAGAGTTCATTCCAAACTTCTCCTCACTGACATCTCCTATCTCTTACCTTACCAAGAAAGGCATGAACGCCTAGGTGTGGACTCCAGAAGCAGAGTCTGCATTTAATAGCCTGAAGAGTGCCTTCACGTCAGCCTCTATCCTCCATCATCCAGATGTTTCTCGACAGTTCTCGTTGGAGGTGAACGCCTCCTCTGTCTGTGCTGGTGCACTCCTGTTCCAGAGAGGTTCCAAGGGCAAGTCAATGGTATGTGGCTATTACTCTAAGCTCTTCTCTTCCGCAGAATGCAACTACTCGATTGGGGATTGGGAGTTACTGTCCATCACATTGGCTCTAGAGGAGTGGAGACATCTAGAGGGCGCAGTTCATCCCAACTTGATATTTTACTTACCACAAGAACCTCACTTATCTCCAGACGGCCCAATGACTGAATGCTCGTCAGGCCACGTGGTCGCTGTTCTTTGCCCGATTCCAGTTTGAGCTCCACTACTGTCCTGCTGACAAGAACGTCAGGTCATTCGAGATATAGGACACTATGGAGTCTCCAGAGAGTATCATTAACCCATCCTGCATCATCCCTGTCAACCCTCTGCAAGTTAGAGACATTCCCAACGGGGAGGACTTTTGTGCGTCTGGCGGACAGAAGAAGAATCCTTCGCTGGGGACACAGTTCAAAATTGGCAGGTCACGCGGGTGCCCGTAAGACCTGAGACCTGATTGCTCGACAGATCTGGTGGCCCACGCTGCCCAAAGACATCACGGACTTTGTCTCCTCCTGCACGGTGAGCGCAGCAAATAAGGTTGCCCACTACAAACTGGCGGGCCTGCTCCAGCCGTTGCCTGTGCCCGATGCCCCTGGCAGCATATTGCTATGGACTTTGTCACGGACCTGCCTCTCTTTGCTGGTTGCAGTACAGTCTGGGTGGTGGTGGACCGATTCTCCAAAGTGGCTCATTTAGTTCCACTGACCGGCCTACCGTCTGCTTCCCAACCTGCCAAACTCTTCGTCCAACACATCTTCCATCTGCACGTCTTGCCTCTACATATTGTGTCGGATCGGAGCGTTCAGCTCACCTCTAAGTTCTGGAGAGCCCTCTGCGTACTCCTCGGTGTGAAGTTGGACTTTTCCTTTGCCTACCATCCCCAGTCCAATGGTCAAGTCGAGAGAATAAACCAGATTATGGAGAACTATCTACGACACTTTATCTCCAGGCAGCATGATGACGGGGTGCAGCTGCTTCCTTGTGCTGAATTCTCCTACAACAACCATACTGGTGAGTCCACCGCTAAGAGTCCATTCTACATTGTCTATGGCCAACACCCTCGTATACCTCTTCCTGTTTAAACTACGTCCCAGGTGCCTGCAGCTCCCCAGTTCCTTCCAGGTACTAAGGTCTGGCTGTCCTCTAGGAATATCCTGCTGAGGGTGCCATTGTACAAGTTTGCTCCCAGGTTCCTTGGACCCTTCGAGATTTTGCAACAAAACAACCCTATTTCCTACAAGCTTCGGCTGCCTCCTACCCTCAAGATCCCCAACTCCGTCCATGTTGCCCTGCTGAAGCCGGTGATCTTGAACCGCTACTCCAAGACTTCCACTCCTGCAGTGGCTCCCAGCGGTTCATCAGAGACTTTTGAGATCCTGGACACTAAAAAAGTAAGAGGAAGAGCCTCTTATTTAGTAGATTGGAAGGGGTTTGGTCCAGAAGAGAGGTCCTGGGTGCCAGAAGAGAATCTCAATGCTCCTACCCTCATTAAGAGGTTTCTCTCTCGTTCTGGTCCCAAGAGGGGGGCGTAAGAGTGGGGATACTGTAACGTCCGTGGTCGCTGACCACGAACTCCTTCAATCCAGTCGACGTCCTTCTCTCCAGAGATGTCTGCACATGCGTGCACTCGCGAGCTCAGTCCAGACATAAGGAGCCAAAGTGCACACATGTGGGAGATTGAGCTGATTGCTCCCAGAGCACCCTCTGCTATAAGAAGGGCTGTGCTCCTCCCTGCAATGCCTGAGCGTTGTTGTCGTTATACAAGTATGTCTATGCATATGGTCTCCTAGTGTTTCCCAGTTCCCAGTGTTTCCCGTTCCTGCTACCTGTAACCTGTATCCCGTGCTATCCTGTTCAAGTACCGTGTTGAGCTGAAGTTGTGCTGTGCTGTATACCATGCCTGTTTTGCTACACCACGCCTGGGGCCTGCCTGCTGCCTAGTCCCAGCCGAACCTGTCTTGCTACTGTCTGAGCTACCACAGGTACACTATACGAACTATAGACTGTGACCTGTGTCCTGTTGGCCAGCTGCCATACCGTCAAGGCAGTATGACCCAGTGGGTCCACGTACCCAACATGACAAGACATATGTACACAGAAGGGAACTTACAATCTCTCCTTGCTGCACAGGTTTCTTGCAGGATGGGCTGTGGGCGGAGCTTCCTCCTCTGCTTCCTCAGTGTGTAACGATGAGCAGAGAATATAGAGTTCAAAGAGCCTGCACAGTGGCGCCCCCTACATGTTTGGAGGCTGCAGCGCCCTGTGCACCCGCACATGTCGCACACCCCTAAGGCCGGCCCTGCCTGCGGCCACTGAGTGCTGATCAGTGACTGCTATCACTGATCAGCATCCGTGGTATTCTTTTTTTACACAGGAATTTTTTCATCTTTTTCTACCCACACCAATTCACTGTGTGCATCCTGTGGCCGCTGAGCGCTGATCAGGGACTGTCATCACTGATCAGCATCTGTGCTCAATTATTGGCGCAGGTTATTTTATTGCAAGAAAAGCACAGTTGTTTTTCAATTAAGATAACATTAAATTAATCAGAAATACACTCTATACATTGTTAATGTGCTAAATGACTATTCTAGCTGCAAACGTCTGGTTTTTAATGCAATATCTACATAGGTGTATAGAGGCCCATTTCTAGCAACCATCACTCCAGTGTTCTAATGGTACATTGTGTTTGCTAACTGTGTTAGAAGGCTAATGGATGATTAGAAAACACTTGAAAACCCTTGTGCAATTATGTTAGCACCGCTGTAAACAGTTTTGCTGTTTAGAGGAGCTATAAAACTGACCTTCCTTTGAGCTAGTTGAGAATCTGGAGCATTACATTTGTGGGTTCGATTAAACTCTCAAAATGGCTAGAAAAAGAGAGCTTTCATGTGAAACTCGACAGTCTATTCTTGTTCTTAGAAATGAAGGCTATTCCATGCGAGAAATTGCGAAGAAACTGAAGATTTCCTACAACGGTGTGTACTACTCCCTTCAGAGGACAGCACAAACAGGCTCTAACCAGATTAGAAAGAGAAGTGGGAGGCCCCGCTGCACAACTGAGCAACAAGACAAGTACATTAGAGTCTCTAGTTTGAGAAATAGACGCCTCACAGGACCTCAACTGGGAGCTTCATTAAATAGTACCCGCAAAATGCCAGTGTCACCGTCTACACTGAAGAGGTGACTCCGGGATGCTGGCCTTCAGGGCAGAGTGGCAAAGAAAAAGCCATATCTGAGAGTGGCTAATAAACGGAAAAGATTAATATGGGCAAAAGCACACAGACATTAGACAGAGGAAGATTGGGAAAAAGTGTTATGGACAGACGAATCGAAGTTTAAAGTGTTTGGATCACACAGAAGAACATTTGTGAGATGCAGAACAACTGAAAAGATGCTGGAAGAGTGCCTGACGCCATCTGTCAAGCATGGTGGAGGTAATGTGATGGTCTGGGGTTGCTTTGGTGCTGGTAAAGTGGGAGATTTGTACAAGGTAAAAGGGATTTTGAATAAGGAAGGCTATCACTCCATTTTGCAACGCCATGCCATACACTGTGGACAGCACTTGATTGGAGCCAATTTCATCCTACAACAGGACAATGACCCAAAGCACACCTCCAAATTATGCAAGAACTATTTAGGGAAGAAGCAGGCAGCTGGTATTCTATCTGTAATGGAGTGGCCAGCACAGTCACCAGATCTCAACCCCATAAAGCTGTTGTGGGAGCAGCTTGACCGTATGGTACGCAAGAAGTGCCCATCAAGCTAATCCAACTTGTGGGAGGGCCTTCTGGAAGCATGGGGTGAAATTTCTCCCGATTACCTCAGCAAATTAACAGCTAGAATGCCAAAGGTCTGCAATGCTGTAATTGCTGCAAATGGAGCATTCTTTGACGAAAGCAAAGTTTGAAGGAGAAAATTATTATTTCAAATAAAAATCATTATTTCTAACCTTGTCAATGTCTTGACTATATTTTCTAGTCATTTTGCAACTCATTTGATAAATATAAGTGTGAGTTTTCATGGAAAACACAAAATTGTCTGGGTGACCCCAAACTTTTGAACGGTAGTGTATATTGATGATGTTTTAATTTTGTGGAATGGACCAAAAAGTTTTACTTAGAATTTTTGTTTACATATTAAACGATAATGATTTTGGCATTACATTTACATTAGAAGTTAATAAAAATCAGATACACTTTTTGGATCTCACTGTTTCAATTGATAACAAATACAGGGTTCAAACTAACATCTACTGTAAAGAAAACCAACAACAAACTAGAACTTTCTACATTGAAAAAGCCATCACCCTCCAGCCCTGATAAAAAGAATTTCAATCAGTTAATATTTTTAGAGCAAGGCACAATTTTTCAGAGAAGATGACATTCCAACAAGAATTTACAAACCTACTGAAAAGATTTCAAAATTGTAGTTATCTGAAGAAAGTAATCATAAAAGCCTACCACCGAGTGTGCCATACTAAAAGAGCAGATAAATTTGAAAATTTGACAGTGTATTGGCAAATATGATTCTGGTGCCTCTAAGATCTATAAGATCTTAGGTCAGTATTGATCCATCTTGACATTAGACCAAGATCTGAAAATAATACTTTTAGACGAACATAACATCACCTACGAAGAGGGAAAATGTTTAAAGATATTTTTCTTATATCTAGTAAGGTCACAAAAACCACATAGCTGACTAACCAGACGATCGGTTCTCGTAGATGTGGACATTGTACTTCATGCAAACGTACAAATGTTTAAGAAATTTGAGAAAAATATTTCAGTTGACAATTTATAAACTGCAAAGTGACTACAAATGAATGTAGGCAGAATTTATCAAACACATTTCCCAACAGATCAGTAGTATTAACCCCTTCCCGACATTTGCCGTATGGGTACACCATGGAAAGCGCAGACTTCCCGCAAATTGCCGTATCCATACGCCAAATGTTTGGCACCGGCTCAGAAGCTGAGCCGGTGCCATTATCGCCGGATCTCAGCGGTATCTTACAGCTGACAACCGGCTGTAATGGCGGGGACCGAAATTAGCTTCGATTCCCGGCATTAACCCCTTAAGTGCAGCCCTCAAACGCGAGTGCTGCACTTAAGGTGTTTGCAGCTCATCGAACCCCGGCAATGAAATTGCCGGGGTTCCGGTGGCTGCTATGGCAACCGGAGGCCTAATACTGGCCGCCCGGTCTGCCTAGCATGGAAGCCGGTCAAGATCCGCCCGGCGGCGGAGCCTGATCGGCTTCAGTAGCCGCCGGCAAGATACTAGTACTTTACACCAAAGGGTTCTAATTTTCAAAAACGGCACATTTACCATTTTTCTCCATTCTCCTTTATTCTTTTTTCTCGGCCTCACAGGGTGCGCTGATCACAGCCAAAGGTGCAACGCGCTGAGCACTTCAGCAGCTTTGTTTTAGCAATGGTGGGGTTCTTAGCACGAGGCCCCTCACCGATCCAAACTTTTTCATGAAGTTTGATGAAAGTGTAGTTACTCTTTAAGTATTAGTACTAATAATCCTATTGTAGATCATACATTCATTTGTGATTTAGATAAAGCAATGGGCCTATATTCTGCTAGTATAGGTGATTAAGAGATTGAGACCAGCTAAACCTATGATAAATTAGAGACATTTAATACAAAAGTCTTAACGTCACTTTCACAACTTATTGTATATTTATGTTTTCTAATGCTGCTATTATTCGTCTAAGCCCCAGCTGTCAGCTCCATTGCAGTTTAACAAATGGAGGCAATTTAAGCATGACTGACACAAACAGCAATTACTACTGCAATTAGAAAGTATAAAACCGCCTATCTACATGCGAAGCAGTATTCTACTAGTTACGTGATAGTCCATTCAGTTATATTCCATGACAACAGTGTATGTTGATTTTGCATATCCATGCATTTAATTCCTAATGCTCTACTAAAAAGAGAGTCTGAATTCACTAACATCTAACACGGAGCAGCTGCATCAATATCCAAAGAGTTGTGCCCCAGATTAGACAACATGTTTGTGTGTTTATGATAACCAAGTTATCTCCTGCCAACATCCAAGTCTATAACATATGCCAGATAAGTCTATATTTTCTCTATGGCAACAGCACAACGGCTTTCTACCTTCCATTCTTTGACGTCAGTTGTAAATCTTTGAAATTGTGGTTGATAAAACTGACCATTTTACTATGTTTTATAAGAACTCCCTATCTAATTAGATTTGTTTATTTCTGTTCTGCTATATTTAACGTCTGACAACTATTTCTCACCTATTTGAACTTGTTGTACATCCAAATTTTAAACCATGGGTGACTATATGGAGTTGGGCCCCCAGCCTCTACTCTCCTGGAAAGGCTTTCCACAAGATTTGGGAGTGTGTCTGTGGGTATTTGTACCTATTTACCCAAAAGAGCATTTGTGAGGTCAGGTGTTTGAAGAGGTTAAGGTCAGGGCTCTGTACAGTCCACTCAAATTCCTCCACAACAAACTTGTCAAACCATGTTTTTATAAACCTCAGTTTTATCTTGGCACAGTCATGCTGGAACAGGAAACGGCATTCCCCAAACTGTTGCCAATAATTTGGAAGAATACAATGATCTAAAATGTCTTTGTATGCTGTAGCATTAAAGCATTAACATTACCCCTCACTGGAAATAAGGGGTCTTAGCCAAACCCTGAAGAACAGCCCCAGACCATTATCCTTCCTCCACCAAATTTAACAGTAGGCACTATGCATTCCAGTAGGTAGTGTTCTCCTGGCATCCACCAAACTCATATTTGTCCATCAGGCTGCCAGATATTGAAACGATTAATCACTCCAAAGAACATGTTTCCACTGCTCCACTGTTCAGTGGCGCCGTGCTTTACACCACTCCAGCCAATGCTTGGCATGGCGCATGGTGACCTTAGGCTTGTGTGCTGCTGCTTGACCATAAAAACCTCTTTAATGAAGTTCCCGATGTACAGTTGTGCTGATGTCACTTAGTGAGTGATGTAATAGAGGATAGGAAATATTTACATGTGACGCGCTTCATCACTAGGTGGCCCGGCTCTATGTGTTTGGATGGTCTAAGCTGTTGTTACTCCTAGATGCTTCTACTTCATAATAATAGCTCTTACAGTTGACCAGGGAAGATCTAGAAAATCAGAGATTTCCCAAACTGACTTGTGGCAAAACATCTTAGGTCAGGGTAACATTTAAAGTCACTGGGCAATTCAGTACTACTACTAATGTTTGTCTATGGAGAATGCATGGCTGTGTGTTTGATTTTATGCACCTGTTATGAATTCATAGCTGAAACAACTAAACTTAATACATACAAAATCTAAAGTAAAAGGTGTCATGGGACAGGCTATTAAAGGGGTTATCTCATCATAGGCACTGATATATGGCTAGGATATACCAACAAAGTCTGATTAGCCTGAGTCCGACCAATGTGACCCTCGCTGATTGCTAGAATTAAGTGGCAGACATGCTAGGAATGCTTGGCTATTTCCAGGCTGCTTCAAGGATGGTCATTGTAGTAAAGTCCATCCACTCACCCACCCAGAAACGGACATTGGTGGCATATCCGATTACTATTATCATATAGCGCCATTAATGTTAACCCGAGGCAGCAGACTTGTGAGACTGTGGAAAGTATGAAGCCATTTGCTGTGATTAATAGTTCTTTTGGGGGAGATGGAGGACGAAGATGACATGGGTTTTGTCCATGTTGAGTTTCAGGAAACAAGGGAAGAAAAAGGAGATAGCTGATAGCCACTCTGGATATCAGGAAGGTACCATCCTAGTGACCTTGCACCATTGTCTATAATGAGACAACCCCTTTAACATGGTGACCAAGTTCAATAAAATTGTTTATATTATGTGAGTTCTGAATAACTGATGCAAACTTCGGGAGCATTACGTCAGTCTACTTTTAATGGAAAACTTAATATAATATAGTATAGTAATTGCCTCATATACTTTTATTTTGTTTTTATAATAAATTATGGACAGATCCTCATCGTTCACGGAAGTCTGTATTCTACTTATGGCATAGAAGACACAGTTTCTCATAAAACAGCCTTAACATGACAGCATTATTCAGGGAACCTGCAGCTTGCTTGTCCTATTATTGAAAGTGCTCCCACTCAAAGTTGGCTATTACAAAAATAGAATTATATGTAGGAAATCTACACACTACTAGAAAAAGAAGATTGAAAAATTTTAAAATTGTATCAGTCAAGATCACAAATGAATCTTTGAAAGTTTTATTCGACTCCTCAAAAAACCATGATCTTTACTTGTTAACTTCAAGTAGTCTTAAAAGCTTGCTATTTGTCTTCTTGTTTCATTTTATTTACTGAAAACATCAAATTTACAAGTGATTGTGTTTCTTTTATTGAGAAGAATATATTTCATCACAGAGGCTTTACATTAAAATCCTAAAGCTGTATTGTATTTATTGGTTATGCTGTTGACGGTTGTTGCTCCACTTTCTCTATGTGCAGTATACCAGAGCCCTGATAATGGTGAGGAATCAGATTGGATCTCGTAGAGTTACATAAAGGCAATGTACACCTTTTGATTAAACTTTTTTTTTTTTTATAAATCAATGTTTTAGGTGATTTTGAAACAACTTTTAAATTGACTATTTTTTTTAATTACTTTTTAAGCTATAGCTCCTATTTATCCTGTATCATAGTAGCTGTATCCTTCCGTCAAAGTGATTCTGTCAGGTGAGCTGCACTGACGGCTCCGGTGAAAGCTGGTCCTGCATTTCTGACACACAGCATCCAACTAAAAACAATCACATATACTTAGTACAGAGTTCCATACTAAAGTTTATATGTTACAAAGTATCAGCACATCAAGTACTAAGACTTTGTTATATACTGTAATGACAGGGGGGTAAGGAAACAGACAGTGAGCCCTACTCTACCCACCACTCAGTCCCTGCCTACTTGCAACGACCCGCCCTAGGCGACGGGGTACAACTGGGCGACGGTCCCTACGCTCAGTAGGTGCACGACAGACAAACAGACAAGGGGACACAAGCAAAGGGAAATGGGGCAGTTGTCCACGGCAACACCGTGAGCAACAAGAGAGGTGAATGAGCTGAGTCAAACCAGGAATGTACGAGGTACCAAACGCAGAGCAGGAGAGTAGTCAGTAAGCCGGGGTCAGTATGAAGCAAGGTCAAATAGCTAGGAGCTGCAGCAAGGCCAGGAAACCACACGAGAAGAATCACAAGCAAAGGTAAGTGCCTGTGCGTGTCTATGTGTGTGTGTGTGTACATATATATGTCTCTGTGTGTATATGTGTGTCTATATGTGTGTATACGCCTGTGTTTGTATGTGTATGTGTTCCAGTATATGTGTGCCTGTGTACAGATGTAGCCGTCTGTACCCTGACTTTTAACGCATTAAATAAACAATGGCTAGATCCTTTATCTTGACTTTTTCAATGACTTTTCAATGGCTTTTGTTGTGTGATATCACTCTACAGCAAGTTATCAGAATCAAGTTAAAGATGGCTACATCCGTTCCTATATATGTGTCTGCATGTGTATATATGTCTCTGTGTAAGTGTGTATATGTTTCTGTGTGTGTGTGTGTGTGTGTGTGTGTTTATTTGTGCGGGTATGGTTATCAGAGTGTGTTATCTGTGGTGTTACATAGGACTGAAAATAACATCCACTACATTATCTGTACTCAGATAGTTATCACTGTGTGTTATCTGTGGTGTAAAGGGGGTTTTATACTGGGCGATTATCGGGCAGACGGGCGTTCATACAACGCTCGTTGATGATAATTGCCCTGTGTAAACGGGGCAGCAATCAGCAGATGAACGAGTAAACACTCGTTCATCTGCTGATCATATTGTTTTTAAAAAAGTTAAATATTATAGTTGTCGGTAGCACAACTCCCTGTGTAAGCTGCCAACATGATAATAATGTATGGGGATGACCGATTGGAGTAATGACCGCTCGTCCCCATACATAGCTCCTTGTGACAGGAGCAAACGAGCGTTGTCTCGTTGATCGGCGCTCGCTGCACTGGCCGATTATGGACTGGTGTAATAGTGGCTGCAGGGAACATCCACTGCATTATCTGTACTCAGAGAGTTATCAGAGTGTGTTATCTGTGGTGTTACATATGACTGCAGGTAACACTACTACATTATCTGTACTCAGAGAGTTATCACTATATGTTATCTGTGGTGTTACATAGGACTGCAGGTAACATCCACTGCATTATCTGTACTCAGAAAGTTATCACTGTGTTATTTGTGGTGCTACATAGGACTACAGGTAACAACTACTACATTATCTGTACTCAGAGGGTTATCACTATATGTTATCTGTGGTGTTACATAGGACTGCAGGTAACATCCAATGCATTATCTGTACTCAGAGAGTTATCAGAGTGTGTTATCTGTGGTGTTACATAGGACTGCAGGTAACACTACTACATTATCTGTAGTCAGAGAGTTATCACTATATGTTATCTGTGGTGTTACATAGGACTCCAGGTAACATCCACTGCATTATCTGTACTCAGAAAGTTATCACTGTGTTATTTGTGGTGCTACATAGGACTACAGGTAACAACTACTACATTATCTGTACTCAGAGGGTTATCACTATATGTTATCTGTGGTGTTACATAGGACTGCAGGTAACATCCAATGCATTATCTGTACTCAGAGAGTTATCACTATATGTTATCTGTGGTGTTACATAGGACTGCTGGTAACATCCACTGCATTATCTGTACTCAGAGAGCTAGCACTGTGTTATCTGTGGTGTTACATAAGGCCTCATTCACACGAGCGTATCAAATTCACGCGCGAGAAAAACACGTGTGAATCTGGTCCGTGTGTGTTGCGTTATGCATCAATGTGCTTTGCAAGTGGCATGCGTTATTCACACACTCGCAAAGCACGTCTTTTTATTATTTTTCAATGGAATTGATGCGCAAATAACGCACCGCACACGGATGCACGTGGTTTTCACGCACCCATAGACTTCAATGGGCATGTAGGTGCGTGAAAACACACCAATATAGGACATGCAGTGAGTTTGACGCAGCAGACTCTCGCTGCGTGAAAACTCACGCATGTGTGAACGGCTTCATTGAAATCAATGGGTCCGTGTGCTGCGGGTTGTGAATGAGGCCTTAGACTGCAGGTAGTACTACTACAAGATCTGTACTCAGAGTTATCACTGTGTTATCTGTGGTGCTATATAGGACTGCAGGTAACAACTACTAGATTATCTGCACTCAGAGAAACGTTGTGACAGGGTTCCGTAGTTTTTGGCGGAATCAATAGCGCAGTCGACTGACGCACTGCCAACATGATAATAATGTATGGGGACGAGCGATCGGAGTATAGACCGTTTGTCCCCATACATAGCTCCTTGTGACAGGAGCAAATGAGCGCCGATCAACGATGTCTTGTTGATCGGCGCTCTCTGTACCTGCCAAAATCGGGCGGTGTAATAGTTCCTTAACACTACTACATTATATGTACTCTGAGAGCTATCACTGTGTTAGCTGTGGTGTTACATAGGACTGAAGGTAAAACTACTACATTAGGCTTCGTTCACTACTACATTAGGCATCTGCATCAGGGTTCAATTCTGGCATTCTGTCAGAGCTTCCCGTCAGAACAGAACCTTGACTGAAACAAATGGGAACCACAGGTTTCCGTTTGCATCACCATTGATTTCAATGGGGACGGATCCGGTGCAAATGGCTTTCGTTTGTTTCAGTTCTGCAAGGGTCCCATCGTTTTGATGGAATGAATACCGTAGTCGACTACGGATCCCTGACGCAGTTGTGAACGGAGCCTAATCTGTACTTAGAGAGTTATTTTTGGTGAAAAAAGGGGGGGAGAAGAAGAGTAGAAAAGAGAAGGTTGGATCCAGCGCTGCTGTAGATAAAACGGAAACTTATTCCAAGTTTAATTCGGTCAAGTTAAAACAGGATCAAGGAGAGTGATGTCCTGGAGTGCAGGAAGAGGTTTCAGCAATATGGGAAGCCTATGCGTTTCAGACGCTTCCTGTGTCCTTATTCATGGCTGATTTTGGTGTTACATAGGACTGCAGGTAACATCTACTGCATTATCTGTACTGTGTATATATGTGCCTGTGTGGGTATATATGGGTCTGTATGTGAATGTGTCTTTGTGCTTGTATATATGTGCCTTTGTGTCTATATATGTGCCTTTATATATTTGTATATGTTCCTGTCTGTGTATTTATGTGCCTGTGTGTGTGTCTGTCTGTCTCTGTATATAGGGCCGGCCTTAGGGGTGTGCGACCTGTACTTTCGCACAGGGCGCATCACTCCATCAGGTGGACGGGGGCGCTGCGCTGGCTCCCTTCCCCTGCTTGTTTCAGAAGCACCCAGGCCCGGCGACTCAGCAGTCTCCTTTCCGCCCGGGCGCTTCTTCACTCAGTGGTGTCGCTACCGCTGTAGCAGCCATAGCCGCTGCTAGCGGCGACACCGGGCCTGAAGGAGCGGAATCCTCGTGTGGCTGGGGATTCCGCTCCTGGAGCGCTCCGCTTGATGTCTCTGTCCATATATGGACAGTGACATCAGGGGAAACTCCTGAAGCGGAATCCACGTCCACAGCATTGCAGACGCTGTGACCGGGGATTCCACTCCAGGAGAAGACAATGACTTCACTGTCCATAAATGGACACAGACGACAGGAGCTTCTGCTGGAGTGGAATCCCTGGTCACAGCGTCTGCAACGCTGTGGACGGGGATTCCGCTTCAGGAGTTTCCCCTGATGTCACTGTCCATATATGGAAAAAGAAATCAAGCAGAGCGCTCCAGGAGCGGAATCCCCAGCCACACGGGGATTCCGCTCCTTCAGGGAGCTACAGTGGCGCTATCTACAGGAAGGGGTGCTATCTACAAAGGGGCTGTGGGCTGTGTGGCACTACCTACAAGGGGACTGAGAGGTGTGCGGCACTACCAACAAGGCGGCTGTGTGGTGCTCCCTACCAGGGGGCTGTGTGGAGCTCTCTACAGGGGGCTGTGTGGCGCTATCTACAAGGGGGCTGTACTTTCTTGATCCCGCAGCACGCCGTGTTTCAAGGGTGCGTGAGTAGGCTTCCACGCCAACGTATAAAAAATGGGAACTCAGCACTCCAAAGTATTATGCAATAAGTTATATTTTATTTCACATATAGCGAAAAATAGTAATCCAAAATTAGGTAGAACGTTTCGGTCTATACATTCGACCTTCTTCAGACACGGATTACGTCCGTGGATATGGATATGCGGCGCCTGCGACCTCGGTCGCTGTTAGGCAATGGCGCTGAAGAAGGTCCAATGTATAGACCAAAATGTTATACCTAACTTTGGATTACTACTTTTCGCTATATGTGAAATAAAATATAACTTATTGCATAATACCTTGGAGTGCTGAGCTCCCATTTTTTAGAAGGGGGCTATGTGGTGCTATCTACAAGGGGGCTATTGGGCGCTACCTACAAGGGCGCTGTGTGGCGCTACCTACAAAGGGGCTGTGTGGCGCTACCTACAAGGGGCTGTGTGGCGCTACCTACAGGGGGAATCTGTGAGTGGTGGGCTGATTGTCATTTTACTGTGAGTGGGGGGCTGATGGTCATTTTACTGTGAGTGGCGGGCTGATGGTCATTTTACTGTGAATGGGGGCTGATGGTCTTCAAGTGGTTTTCGCCTCTGCACTCCAATTTAAATTAATAGGAGGCAGAAAATACCTGCGGCGCCCGTTTGGAGCTTTTTTGCCTGCGTATTTTGCGTTAGCTTCAGCGGCTTAAAAAGAAATGCAACAAAAAAAGTCAAACAATGCTGTCAATACAAAATCTGCTTCTAAATTCCTGAAGGGACTTTGAGGCAGATTTTTTTTTGCCTTACAAAAAACGTGTGAGAAGATAGCCCACGAGTGTAGTGCTTGTTTTTAGCCGTTTTCTGTCTTTCTCAAAAAAAAATTGGTAGGGGTGCCCTGAGGAAATTTTATTTTTCCAGCGCTGCCTCGAGTCTGAAAAGGTTGGGAAACTCTGTACTAGACTACAGGATCATGCAGGCGTACGCAAGGATCCCATCGTGGAGCAGCTCAGTTCGTCGTGGGAACGGGGCCTAGATGAGTACAAGTTTTTGTTTTTGTTTTTGTTTGTGGGCACTGTCTACAAGGGGGAGGTGGGGGACTGTATGGCACCGTCTACAAGAGAGAGTTGGGGGGCTATATGGCACTATCTACAAGGAGGAGGTGGGGGATTATGGCACTGTCTACAGGGAGGCTGTATGGCAAAATCTACAGGGGGGCACTTCACTAAGCGGACATTATACTGAGTAGGGGTACTACAGGTAATAATACTGTGGGCACAATTAGAGCACAAACTACTGTGTCCTTGAAGGGGTTGTAATATATTATATTATTAAATATTATTATTATACTGTATGGGGGCACTAAAGGGGCATTATAATTTTTTTTGGCCGGCATTTTTTTTTTTATGATGGGGGTGGGGCGCTGAAAGATCATTTCACACGGGGCGCCATCTATCCTAAGGCCAGCCCTGTCTGTATATATTTACCTTTATGTATGTATATATTCTAGAATCTGTGTATATATATGCCTGTTTGGGTACGTTCATATGCAGAGTTTATAGCCGTATTTCAGGGGGTAAAAGCCTCAAAATACTCCTTGAAGAAAATGTAGCGGAACTCCAACAAACATTTGCCCATTGAATTCAATGGGAAAAATGGTGTTTAGTTCAGACACAGCGGTTTTTTACGCCACTGTTTAAAAAAACAGCGCGTAAAAAGACACCCGGTAAAAAGAAGGAGCATGTCACTTCTTGAGCCATTTTTGTAGCGGTTTTTCATGGTGCCAATTGAAAAACAGCTCCAAAAATGGCTTAAAAAAACACCTCAAAAAACGTTTTCAGCTAAAAAAACAACTGAAAATCAGAGGCTTTTTTCACTTTAACCCCTTCAGGACTGAGCCTGTTTTGACCTTCAGGACGAAGCCGATTTTTCAAATCTATCATGTGTGACTTTATGTGGTAATAACTCCGGAATGCTTTTACCTATCCAAGCGATTCTGAGATTGTTTTCTCGTGACATATTGTACTTTATGTTAGGGAAAAAATTTGTTCGATAAATTCAATATTTATTTGTAAAAAACACCAAGATTTAGAGAAAATTAGCAAAAATTAGCATTTTTCTAAATTTAAATGCATCTACTTGTAAAACAGATAGTAATACCACACAAAAAACTTACTATTTTATATTTCCCATATGTCTACTTTATGTTTGCATCGTTTTTTGAACATTCTTTTATTTTTCTAGGACGTTACAAGGCTTAGAACTTTAGTAGCAATTTCTCATATTTTCAAGAAAATTTCAAAAGCCAATTTTTTCAGGGACCAGTTCAGTTCTGAAGTGGCTTTGAGGGCCTTATATTATAGAAAGTCCCCATAAATCACCCCATTTTGAAAACTGCACCCCTCAAAGTATTCAAAACAGCATTTAGAAAGTGTTTTAACCCTTTAGGCGTTTCAGAGGAATTAAAGCAAAGTAGAGGTGAAATTTACAAATGTCATTTTTTTTTTTCGAAAATTAATTTGTAATACATTTTTTCTGTACCACAGAAGGTTTTACCAGAGAAACGCAACTCAATATTTATTGCCCAGATTCTGCAGTTTTTAGAAATATCCCACATGTGGTCCTAGTGCGGTAATGGACTGAGGCACCAGCCTCAGAAAGTGGATTTTGGGGCCTCCTTTTTTTAGAATCTATTTTAGGTACTATGTCAGGTTTGAATAGGTCTTGTGGTACTAAAACAGTAAAGACCCCCAAAAAGTGACCCCATTTTGGAAACTATACCCCTCAAGGAATTTATCTATGGGTATAGTTAGCATTTTGAACCCACAGTTATTTTGCTAAATTTATTTGAATTAGTATGTGAAGATGAAAATCTACTTTTTTTGTGAAAAAACGTAAAAATGTTAAATATTTACAAGGAATAAAGTAGAAAAAACACCCCAACATATGTAAACCAATTTCTTACGATTATAGCAATACCCCATATGTGGTAATAAACTGCTGTTTGGACCCACAGCAGGCCTCAGAAGGGAAGGAGCACCATTTGGATTTTGGATTTCTGATTTTGCTGGAATAGTTTTCAGTGCCGTGTCACGTTTGCAATGCACTGGAGGGATGAAAACCATGGAAACCCCCCAATAGTGACCCCATTTTGGAAACTACACCCCTCAAGGAATTTTTCTAGGGGTAAAGTTAGCATTTTGACCCCACAGTTGTTTTGCTGAAGTCATTGGAATTAGTCTGTAAAGGTAAAAATCGACTTTTTTTCTGTAAGAACTTAGACATTTTTAATTTTTACAAGGAATAAAGGAGAAAAAGCACCCCAACATTTGTAAAGCAATTTCTCATGATTACGTAAATACCCCATATGTGGTAATAAACTGCTGTTTGGACCCACACCGGGGCTTAGAAGGGAAGGGGCACCATTTGGCTTTTGGAGCTCAAATTTAGCTGGAATAGTTTTTGGGTGTCATGTCGAATTTCCAAAGCCCCTGAGGTACTAAAACAATGGAAACCTCTCAAAAGTAACCCCATTTGGGAAACTACACCACTTAAGCAATCTATCTAGGGGTATAGTGAGCATTTAGGCCCCACACGTCTTTTGCAGAATTTATTAGAATTAGGGCGTGAAAATTAATATCAACATTATTTCCACTAAAATGTTGAATTTTTTCAATTCCACAAAGGATAAAGGCGAAAATGCACCCCAACATTTGTAAAGCAATTTCTCCTGAGTACGGCAATACCCCACATGTGGTCATAAATGTATTTTCAATAGAAAATAAATTAACCCTTTCCGGACTGATCCATGTTTTGCTTTTTCTTTTTCGTTTTTCCTCCCCGCTTTCCGAGAGCCACAACGTCTTTATTTTTCCGTCAATAGAGCGGTGTGGGGGCTTATTTTTTGCGGGACGAGCTGTAGTTTTTATTGGTACAATTTTTTGGTACATAAGACTTTTCAGCACTTTTTATAAAAAATTTTGGTAGAGCGAAGGTGACCAAAAAACTGCGATTTTGCCATTTTAAATTCTTTATTTTTCACGGCGTTCACCGTGCGAGTTTAATAATGGTATATTGTAATAGCTTGGACTTTTACGGACGCAGCAATACCAATTTTGTGTATTTTTTTTTATTTTTTTACATTACTTTAGAGAAAAAATATGAAAAGGGTTTATTTTTGGACTTTAAATATTTATTTAATTTTTTCCACTAATAATAACTATTTACTTTTGTTTTTACATATTTTATTAGTCCCCATAGGAGACTTGAACCAGCAATCGTTAGATCACTGGTAGAATACACTGCAATACTAATATATTGCAGTTTATTCTGATTTTTACAGGCTCCTGTAACAGCGCGATCGCTGTTTCTGTCCGTTAGTCCCGGGTATCAGCTGTAATACACAGCTGACACCCGCAGCGTATGGCACTGGCTCAGTGCGTGAGACGCTCCATATATCACCCCCCACACCACGACAAGCTATTAAGTCATGGTGCGCGAAGGGTTTAATTCGCAGCCGATGGTGGAAAGTGAAAATTAAAATTTTCCACTGATGTGCCATTTTAGTGCACTATATGTTGTGCCCAGTTTGTGCCACAAATACCACAAATAAAATATTAACAGGGTTCTCCCGGGTATGGCGATGCCATATCGGTGGACATAAATGGCTGTTTGGGCAGACTGTAGGGCTCAGAAGGGAGGGACGCTATTTGGCTTTTGGCGGGCAGATTTTGCTTGGTAGTAGCTCTGGCGTTTTGCTGGTATTTCAGTTTATAATGTGGGGGCAAATGTAGGCTGGGCAGAGTATATCAGGGCATAATAAGAGGGTATAATAATGGGGTAAATAAATAATAATCCGCATATATGTGGCCAATGTTGCACTTATATTATAAATGGCGCCCGATCTTATCCGCTTTTGGAACGCTCTGCACATTTTGCATCGCCATAATCTGGGAGCCGGAACTTTTTTTTTTTTTTCACCACCGGAGCTGCGTGAGGGCTTATTTGTTGCGGGACAATCTGTAATTTTCATTGGTACCATTTTGGGGTACAAGCGATTTTGTTGATCACTTTTTATTCCATTTTTCGGCAAGCAAGGTGACCAAAAACCATCAATTCTGACAATGATTTTTTTTTTTTTTTTTACGGCGTTCACCCTGGGCTATAAATGACCGTTCTATTTTATTCTGCGGGTCGGTACGATTACGGCGATACCATATGTATCTAGGTTTTTTTAAGTTTTGCAGCGTTTGCACAATAAAATAACTTATTTTCTGTGTCACCATATTCTGAGAGCCGTAACTTTTTTATTTTTCAGTCAAAAAAGCTGTGTAAGGGCTTGTTTGTTGCGGGACGGGTTGTATCGGTACAATTTTGGCGTACATGCGACTTTTTGATCACTTTTTATTGTATATATTTTTTTTTTTGCTGTGTTCACTGTGCCGGAAAAATAATATTATAGTTTTATAGTTGGGGTCGTTACGAACGCGGTGATACCAAATATGTGTACTTTTTTTTTACGTGTTCATTTTTTTTTCTAGAATAAAAGACTTATTATAGGAAAAAAAACAGTTCTTGTTTATATCACTTAGAAACTTAGACTTGCAGCTTTGATCGCTGCTGGAATACATTATACTACACACGTAGTGTAATTCATTCCAACTGTCATTGTGACGTAACAGTCACAATGACAGGAAGCCTACGACGACCACCCTCCGGGTGGTCCTCATAGGCTTCTGTACATGGCAACCCGGAAGCCATTGTCTGGCGTCCGGTTGCCATGGGTACGATCACCAGCCCCCGTGATTTCACATGGGGGCTGCCGATCGCCGCTAAACACCTTAATTGTGGCGTTCAAATCGAACGCCACAATTAAGGGGTTAACTGCTGAAATCAGCGGCGATCGGCAACGGGGAATGCAGGGCAGACGCCCTGCACAGTTAACCGCCGCTGCGGTGTAGCGCCGCGCGGCGGTTAACTGTCAAAGCACAGACGTAACTGCACGTCAAGGTGCGCAAACTTACTGCACACCTCAACGTACAGTTACGTCAAGATGCGGGAAGGGGTTAAAACAGTTCCTTCTTTTTCAGCCATTTTTGATTTTGCATGTGAACATACCCTTTGTCTAAATATCTGCCTTTATGTGTTAGAAAACGTTAGTTTCTTTAAGGTTGTCATGACTACTAGCCTAGCTTCTGGGCGGCTCTGGTTTGAGTTGCAGCGCCAATCTCATTTCTCTGTTTTCATCCTATCAGATTCTAGGATGGAGTATGTAAGTCTGGTTAGTTCTTTAATATTTGCTTGTGAATTTCTTTGTGTATGCAGTTTCTGATCAAGCTCCTGGCTGCTCCCTGTATCCCCTGACTATTTGGATTCTTGGAACTGGACTTTGGCTCTCTCTTTAGATTAACCCTTTTGCTTACTGATTTGGACATTCTACTCTCGGCTGGTTTTGACCTCTGCAACTCCTGGCATTCTTCTATTTTATGATTTGGACTCACTCTCTCTTGGTTGTGAACTCTGTTGCTGTTTACCTTCTGGATGTCTGATTTTCCATTCTGGTATTGCCTGCATTGAACCTTCTGTCCAACACCGTATTCTGTTAATGCAACCTGGGTTCTATACAGCCAAATCCATCCCACTTTGCGGTGGGCTCTGGTGAAGATCATAGAGTAGTCTTGGTCTCTGCTCATCAGAGAAGTGATGGTAGCGGATTATTTGCACGCTTATTTCTGACAGTTTCCAGCTGCCTTTGGGAATCGCATACAGAGCAATTCCATAACTTGCACTCTGGGACAATTGCTCAACTAGTGATTCCATTACATTATGTATGTGCAGTATTTATGTTCCAGTGTGTATATATATATATATATATATATATATATATGTATATATATATAGTTGATTTTTGGTTTGTGGAGGGCAGCAACAGAGAGTCCTGCAGAGGACGCCATCCAACCTAATGCTGGCTCTGGTGCTGCTTCATATAAAACGTCCTGACACTGCCCCGCATCAGTATGGTATATGAGTAGCTGCATGCTGAGGTGAGCATAATATTTATTTAATTGTCCGAAAGGGGAGGGTTGAAGGGGGAAATTATGATCGGGGGGCAATGTACAAGGCCCGGCACAGGCCTCTACCTTGCTACGCCTCACAGATTAAAATCTAGCTGGCGTAGATTTCAACTTTAATTTACGCCAGTTTTCTGTCGCAGATTTTTATAAATTTGTCGTGGCGCTGTAACCTTGTCCCTTCTTTGAAGCCACACCTCTTTTTATCAAAATAGGCGAGGATGGCGTAAAAAAGACCAAAAGTCACAATTTGCAACTCAAATTGACACTTTTTGGTGACTTTTGGTGACCAGTCTTTGGCGTAGAAAGGTTGTTACATTTTACCCATTTAGTTCTATTTAAGCTGACTCGTCCGTGTGGCAGCTCGAAAGGCCAGACATGCAGCTGCTCTGACAGCTCACCAGATTTGGAAAGCGACGAGAAAAGTGTGTATGATCTATAGGTCACATTTATTAAGAAAGATAGGTAAAAATGGGCCAAAGTATGGTGCATATGGCTTTCTGACTGCCAGTTAGTTCAGACTGCGGAAAATTTATTGAGGCGCGTAATAAATTTGGCACAAATCATTCCAACTAGATATGACACTTTTTGTAATATACATTGGCCAACATTTACTATGTGTTATCACCTGATGCTCTGACACTTAACATATATTTACATTAGTATGGATAAAAAAAATATATATAATTGTTGGTAACGACTTCTAGTTGGCTCACTATTAACAGCTAAATATATTTCATATAACTATTCAACGTTCTACATATTTTTTGCACGCAAAATATGGAAAGAATATTTTACATTAAATTATGCAGATATAGTCCTCTGATTACCAAAATAAAATCAAACATGTTACAGTATTTCCTGGTTTGCATCTAAATTGATTGGCTCACTAAAAGCTCATTAGAAGTTGACAATTTACAACAGCCCTTGGTGAAGTAATTAACCATTTATTTGGTTCAGGATTTATTTGCCTTCGGGACAACTCCTAGGTTTCCACTTCCACTACTGTTGGTACTAGTGTAAAGTATAAATTAATATTTGCATGGTATAAATATACTAAGTAGATCAGGAAGTTTACATTTTATGTAAATCTAACCAGCTAAAGATATGACCTTCAGTTTACTTTTCTCGACTTCTGCCAACGGTTAACATGGTACAGGTTTTTAACACTGCGAAACTATCAGATTTAGGCCACGTGGTATAGCAGGAGACTGTATGGTAGCAAAAAGATTACCAGCATCTCTATACGATGGCAATACCTTTGTAATATTACATTCAATGTTAGAAAACGCCTGTTCCCTTAAGATTACCATGACTACGGTTCTGGCTTCTGGGCGCGTCTGTTTAAACTTGAGCCTATCTCCAGGGGCGTAACTAGGAAAGACTGGGCCCCATAGCAAACTTTTGACTGGGGCCCCTCCTCCCCTGGGAGTCACACAACCCCCCCCCCCTTGTAGATAGTGCCTTTTTTACAGCCCCCCCTGTAGATAACGCCATACAGCCCCCTTTGTAGATATCTACAGGGGGGACTGTGTGTCGGCGTTATCTACAGGGGGGACTGTGTGGCGGCGTTATCTACAGGGGGGACTGTGTGGCGGCGTTATCTACAGGGGGGACTGTGTGGCGGCGTTATCTACAGGGGGGACTGTGTGGCGGCGTTATCTACAGGGGGGACTGTGTGGCGGCGTTATCTACAGGGGGGACTGTGTGGCGGCGTTATCTACAGGGGGGACTGTGTGGCGGCGTTATCTACAGGGGGGACTGTGCGGCGGCGTTATCTACAGGGGGGACTGTGCGGCGGCGTTATCTACAGGGGGGACTGTGCGGCGGCGTTATCTACAGGGGGGACTGTGCGGCGGCGTTATCTACAGGGGGGACTGTGCGGCGGCGTTATCTACAGGGGGGACTGTGCGGCGGCGTTATCTACAGGGGGGACTGTGCGGCGGCGTTATCTACAGGGGGGACTGTGCGGCGGCGTTATCTACAGGGGGGACTGTGCGGCGGCGTTATCTACAGGGGGGACTGTGTGGCGGCGTTATCTACAGGGGGGACTGTGTGGCGGCGTTATCTACAGGGGGGACTGTGTGGCGTTCTCTACAGAGGGGGCTGTATGGCGCTAACGTCATACAGCCCCCACTGTAGAGAACGCCATACAGCCCCCCTGTAGAGAACGCCATACAGCCCTCCCTGTAGGGAACGCCATACAGCCCCCCTGTAGGGAACGCCATACAGCCCTCCCTGTAGGGAACGCCATACAGCCCTCCCTGTAGGGAACGCCATACAGCCCTCCCTGTAGGGAACGCCATACAGTCCCCCCTGTAGAGAACGCCATACAGCGCCCCCCCCCTGCAAGGAACGCCATACAGCGCCCCCCCTGCCGGGAACGCCATACAGCGCCCCCTGCAGGGAACGCCATACAGCGCCCCCCCCCCTGCAAGGAACGCCATACAGCGCCCCCCCCTACAGGGAACACCGTACAGCACCCCCCCTGCAGGGAACGCCATACAGCGCCCCCCCCCCTGCAGGGAACGCCATACAGCGTCCCGTCCCCCCAAAAAAATGCGACCGGCGCTCCATTCATTTCTACGGAGAAGCCGACACAGAACCCAGAAGTCCGAGATTTGTGATGGAGAACTTCAGGGGACTTTCAGTCCCCCATTCTCCTTATCGCTGCCAGCGAGCACACATGTATGCCCTGTCCTGTGGATAGGGGATACATGTCTTTTGTTTAATGGCAGAGCGGGGAGATACCTCCCTGCTCTGCCGTAGTGATCAGTGGCGTCCCGCTGTAGCAGCTATAGCGGCTGCTAGCGGAGCCTGTGGCCATGGTGGGGGCCCGTGCCGGCGGGCGACACGGGCACCCTCATGCCGCAGGCCCCGTAGCAGCCGCTACTGCTGCTACGGCGGTAGTTATGTGAAGGATGGAGTGGACAGAAGTTAATGTTTATAATAATTTTCTTTCTTTAATAAAATATAGACTATAGAGTTGTGTACATAATTGTGATGAAGCAATAGTAATAGGATTAGATAAGTATACGTGGCAAGATGGCCCCTGAACAGGGACTACGCACTAATAAAATAACAAGTCACTTCCTGGTATGAACAAACTATGAACTATAAAGACATATCTAAAGGACCAGATAAGGGTGAACCTATCCAAGGATGACACAAAGTAACAAGAGGCTTACAGTGATACGTGCTTTTATAAAAGTGTGATAACATGTACCCACCCCCAGGAGAAAGGAGATATAGAACAAATGTGTGTAATAAATAAATCAGTGACGCCTGATGCTGAGTGAGGAGCTTTGTACCAGACTCTGTGTGGTGTGATTCCTTTCGTACGAACTCAGCGTATTATCCCTGCCGGTTGAGACTGATTAGTACCCGAACATTTTGGCGCTCGACGTGGGGCCACACTCGAGGGATAAGCCGTGTCCGTGATCGACGACCCCCAGACGCCTCAACATCGAATCACCAGCCACGCTCCCAGGAAGTCTGATCAGCTTCAAATAAAACACGGTAAGGTTAAGTTCATGTTTATGAATATTGGCTCTTATCCGTGTGGGAGAGTGAGCAGGTGATAAGATACCGAGGTATTTGGAGTCGATCCCGGCCACACTCTCAGCGACAGAGAGTTAACCCGCTGTGTGGTTCCAAGAATCATAGTATAGATAGTCGCGTCTCGCCGGCATAGGTGATAAGTATAAGTGTAATAATTTAATTCGTCGCAGGGTATAGGTTGATACCATTAAGACGACAGGTGTAAGTGTAATAATTTAATTGGTCGCAGGGTATAGGTTGATACCATTAAGACGACAGGTGTAAGTGTAATAATTTAATTGGTCGCAGGGTATAGGTTGATACCATTAAGACGACAGGTGTAAGTGTAATAATTTAATTGGTCGCAGGGTATAGGTTGATACCATTAAGACGACAGGTGTAAGTGTAATAATTTAATTGGTCGCAGGGTATAGGTTGATACCATTAAGACGACAGAGACAGACAGTCAGTTATAATTGTGTTAAAAAAAAAAATAAAAAAAAAATTGTGTTTTGTGTTCAGAAACATCGAGAATAAGGTTTCATTCTCAGGACGGTGTTAAATATAGAACAGTATGTTTAATGTGTTTAAAACAAAGAGACAGGCAAAGGAATGTGGTTCATTAACCGCAAAAGAGATAGTAGAAAAAAGAGAAGGCAAGAAGAATGTAGAAAATAGTAAGAAAGTTATGCACATAGGTGGCATATTTATAGATGGAAGAATGGGCTGCAGCTCTTAGGGAAAACAAGGGAAGATTAAGTGACGAAGGAAAGTTAGATGAAGCATTAGCTTGGCAAAGAACAGCCATAGCCATAACTAAAGACAAGTTTACTGAGCAAGAAATACGAGACAGAAAGGGTAAAATCATCAAATATGTGTATTACAAAGAACGTGTCCAGCCACCGCCCTATAATGGCGACGGTGGAATTCTAACTTCGTGGGAGTGTCCCAGTTGTGGTTAACAGAACCCGCCCCAAGTTGAATATTGTGTATCATGTCACTTTCCACGCCCCGATCCTCCCATATATGCCACGCCTTCGGCACCACTCCCCGCCCCAGGAGGCCATCTTGGTACACCTAAACCTGTTGTTCCGTTATATCCGGTACTCACACAAGAAGGTGGATTTTATAAGCCCCCTCCGTAGGATGTGGCCACGCCCGGCCCAACCAAATCAGTATGAAATAATCACCTTGTTAATTTTGTCATTTGTAGTGTTTTTTCTATTTACAGAAGTTCCAGTTTTAGTTCACTGATGAAACAACACGTCATCATAATATAGAGATGGTGGCCGTCAGATTGTACGGTTAAACATTAACGTAGATAATTCCTGTACAATGGTGTGATAAATGATTGCAGATACGTATGTTGTTTTGCCGGCATTGAAAGTGTTAAGATTGTGAGAAGCTGCGAGTTTGTGACCTCCCTCCCCCCTAAAGTGTGCTGTGTTTGAGAGGAGGAGGAGGGGGGCTGACTGGGTGCAGTCTGCAGGGCTGATGAGACAGAGGGATCTCAATATGCACTGCTGAGATATATATATATCAGTAATGTCTACAAACCGAAATACATTTCTTCTCTTTTGCGCAAGCGCTGTTGGTTATAAAAGTTACGATATTTATGTGTTATGATGTGATCAGATTTCATGTGTTTTGATGTTAATTCAGATGTATTAAACTACAGATACTGTGAGACACGGGGTTTTGAAAATGTATGTGCCCCCCACCGTTCCCTATTTTTATATACTGTTTATTGGTTTGCAGTAATTAATGTGATCAGAGATAATATTTTCTGTTTTATTGAATAACTAACTACAATTGTTTTGTTTTTGATTTCACACATGAGTTATGTCATTGTAAAGATCAAATGTTTGTCAGGAAAAAGTCATTTTTGTTTCAGGCTGTTGTACATTACAAGGGGTTAAATTAGTGTTATGTTGAGATGTAGTTGTGAACTCTGCTACATCACTCTCGCAGAGTCCACAAAGGGGGGAAGGGTGAAGGAACTGATCAGGTACAATTTTGGTTTATGTGTAAGAGACCATCCCCCTCCAGCAAAGTTACACAGGAGGCGAGGTGACATCACTCACACGAGTCTTTATGGATTTAGATGAGGGAGAAGGCAAAACAAAACTTGTCTGGACATTGTTAATTTGATGTAAAGTTTTTGGGAATGTTTTATTTTTATTTGTTTTTGTATTAATCAAGTATTTGCAGAACCTGATAAAAGTGAGATTCTCAAAGTATTCTGGATTATCAGCTGAATGAGGAGGAGTTGTGTTTGGTAGCGGCTTGTGACACCAATCCATGGAGTACCTCTACGCAAGCATATACTTTGTACTGTACTGAACAAAATGGACATGACACTGCGGTTCTCACACAAAGTCATGGACCACAGCAGAGCCCGATAGTATATTATTCAGCTAGACTAGACCCTGTGGCCCGAGGTTCCCCATCATGTGTGAGAGCTATCATTGCTGTAAATTCAATGTTAAACAAGGCCTCAGATTTGGTCCTGGCATTTCCACCACATGATATTACTGCTATTCTAACTCAAGTACAACCTAAGCATTTGTCCACTGCAAGACATTTGAGATTAACCTGTGCGCTTCTTCTCCCTGAGCAGGTTACTTTACACCGCTGTACTACATTGAACCCAGCTACCTTACTGCCTTTGGAGCAAGGGGGAGAAGACGTAGGTAAAGTATGGTCACAATTTTTGTCTGAAACTGATGAACATGATTGTATGGCCCTTATGGCCCAGGAAACAGTGGGCTTCGCACATGTAAAAGATACCCCACTCCAAAACCCAGACCTAAATACTCTTTGTGGATGGTTCAAGGTATTTTGTAGAAGGATCTTTTCTTACAGGATATGCAGTAACCACCGAAGATGTAGTCCTAGAAGCAGCCTCCTTACCAGCGTCCCGCTCAGCACAAGAAGCGGAGCTTAAGGCCCTGGCAGCAGCATGCCAACATGCAGAAGGAAAGACAGCAAATATATACACTGACTCTCGATATGCATTTGGGATTGCACACGATTATGGCCCCATATGGAGGGCAAGACAATTTTTGACCTCTGCAGGTACACCTGTAAAGAATGCAGACTTTGTAAAATATTTGATGGCGACCCTGATGTTACCCACAGAAGTAGCAGTAGTAAAGATAAAAGCTCACACTAAGGTGAGTTCACCAGAGACAAAAGGAAATGCCCTGGCAGACGAAGCGGCAAAGCAAGCAGCACAGAAGCTACCCGTGTTAGCAGCCGTATGTCAGATAAAAGATCCAGAGGAAACAAGACCAGCTGTAAGCCCGGAACTACGGCAAAAAACTTCAAGGACAAGCAACAAAAGAAGAAAAAGACAAGTGGACGGCCCAAGGAGCAACGCTACGAAAAGATGGCCTCTGGCAGTGCCAGAATAAACTGTGCCTGCCTAAGACAATGTTCCCAATGATGGCCCAAATAACACATGGAGCGACTCACCAATCAAAAACGGCAATGATGGACTTGGTAAACAAGGTGTGGTATGCCCCAGGGTTTAGTGTGATGGCCAGCAGTTTTACACAAGGATGCATGATCTGTGCAACACATAATATTGGAAGAACTGTAAAAGTACCACAGAAGCACACACCCAGACCTATATATCCGTTCCAGAGACTGCAGATAGACTATATTCAACTACCCAAAGTTGGTACCTAGGAGTATGTGCTTGTTTGTATTGATCTCTTTTCAGGATGGCCAGAAGCTTTTCCAGTAACCAAAGCTACAGCCGTAGCCACAGCAAAGAAACTGATCAACGAGGTGGTGTGCAGATATGGAGTTCCAGAGGTGATCGAGAGCGACAGAGGAACTCATTTTACGGGTGAAATCATGAACCATGTGTTGTCAGCTCTAGGCATAAGTCAAGCCCTACATACACCATACCATCCACAAAGCAGTGGGAAGGTTGAGAGACTAAATGGGACTCTCAAATTGAAAATCCAAAAAGCAATGGTAGAAAACGGGAAACCATGGACCGAGTGTCTACCATTAGCCTTGTTCTCAGTAAGATACACGCCCACAAAAAGAACAGGTCTCAGCCCATATGAGATCTTATTTGGGTCGGCTCCCAGATTAGGATGTTATTTTCCACAGGTGCTCCAAATGCAGTATGGTAGACTAACAGATTATGTATCAACGCTTGACAAACAATTGACCAAGGTGCATGCACAAGTATTTGCTTCCATTCCAGGTCCTGATTCAGTTGACGTATAAGCTAGAACCAGCAGATTGGGTCGTTGTTAAAAGACACGTGAGGAAAAGTCTAGACCCAAGATTTGATGGTCCTTTTCAAGTCCTACTCGTTACAAGCACCTCAGTGAAGCTCGAAGGAAAGGCAAGCTGGATTCACGCCAGTCATTGTAAAAAGGTTCTTCAGCCAGAAGAATGAAGATCTTTGCGGTTGTTGCGGCGGTTGTTGCGTGTGCTCTTATACAAAAAGGCAGAACTGCTACTCCTGTACACGTAATCAGTACAGAATCACTGGAACAGTTCAGGACAGGGTGGGCGAATGCCACAGTGGATAGAAAGCAGGGTAACTACACCTGTAAGGCCAATGCCCCGTGTTATACTACAAATGTGACTACAACCGAAGGGACTTGGAAAAAAGGGCCACATGGAGGGACTGTGTACCTTCACATAGACAAAACAGCCAACATTAGCATACAAGAAGAGACTGGGACTGTGGTTTTGTTGTTATGAACCAGATTTACAATATCTACAGAAATATACAACCAGTAAAAATAGAAACAAAATGATAAATAAGATTTATGAAAGATGCAACAAGGAGAGGCTCAACTCTACGATTGTAATAAAAGAAACTGATGGGATGATATTATGTATGAATAATAGCCAAATAAGAAATAGAAGATATTTTGTATTCTTGATAACAATTTTAAGAGATATTTAGGAGTATTGAATGGTATACAGTTAGAAACAGTTCGGCGGATCGAAGGGAACTGGAAGGGAGAATGCACCCTGGCGAAAGCGATCATGCCTTTTCATATACTCTCTGAGACCCAAGAGACCATCTCTCAAAATAGTCACATATTTACAAGGGAAAAAAAGAGATCTGAAAGGAAGTTTTGACCCCCATGTGTATATAGATGCTATAGGAGTCCCAAGGGGGGTCCCAGATGAATTCAAGGCCCGGGATCAGGTAGCAGCTTGATTTGAATCATTAATCCCTATGATCACAGCTAACAAAAATGTAGATTGGATAAATTATATCTATTACAACCAGCAACGGTTTGTTAACTATACTAGGGACGCTTTACAAGGTCTAGCTGACCAGTTAGGACCCACATCTACTATGACTTTCCAGAACCGTATGGCCCTTGATATGATACTAGCAGAAAAAGGAGGCGTTTGTGCCATGATAGGTACTACCTGTCGTACTTTTATTCCAGATAACACAGGACCAAACGGCAAAGTAACCATGGCAATCAAACAGATTGTTTCTTTATCCGAGGAATTAAAACGAAATTGAGGTTTCACAGACCCATGGGATCAGTATTTCTCATGGTTAACCGGATGGCAGAAAATTCTGGCCCAAATTGGGGTTGTAATCTTAATCTTTCTAGTGCTTTTCGCAGTTATTGCTTGTTGTGTATTACCATGTATGAAGAAATTAATGACTAAAACTATAACTGAAGTAACTCCCACTTTCATGTTTTCTTCAGAAATTGAAGGACTTTTACCAACTCCATCCATGAAAACAACCACCCTTTATCGAGACTATTGTTCTGAAGATGAATAGATAGTGTAGGGTGTGCACCGACTCTTTAAGTCCAGCTACAAAGGGGGGTCTCCTAATAGGGGAGGCTCGTCTCAAACTGGTGAAAAAATCCTTTTACTCCCCTTTCCCAGAGCACGGACACACTTAGGTTAAGAAATGAAGAAAATAATGATAAAAGGGGGGACTGTGAAGGATGGAGTGGACAGAAGTTAATGTTTATAATAATTTTCTTTCTTTAATAAAATATAGACTATAGAGTTGTGTACATAATTGTGATGAAGCAATAGTAATAGGATTAGATAAGTATACGTGGCAAGATGGCCCCTGAACAGGGACTACGCACTAATAAAATAACAAGTCACTTCCTGGTATGAACAAACTATGAACTATAAAGACATATCTAAAGGACCAGATAAGGGTGAACCTATCCAAGGATGACACAAAGTAACAAGAGGCTTACAGTGATACGTGCTTTTATAAAAGTGTGATAACATGTACCCACCCCCAGGAGAAAGGAGATATAGAACAAATGTGTGTAATAAATAAATCAGTGACGCCTGATGCTGAGTGAGGAGCTTTGTACCAGACTCTGTGTGGTGTGATTCCTTTCGTACGAACTCAGCGTATTATCCCTGCCGGTTGAGACTGATTAGTACCCGAACAGTTACGCCACTGCCTATCTCTTTTGTCTGTCCTTCTGCCGGTCAGGTGTGGATTAGTATTTAACCGGTTAAGGACACGCCAATTTTGGCCTTGAGGACCGAACATTTTTTTTATATTTCCCTCTTTGCTTAGCAGCGTTTATAAGTTTTTCATTTTTTACCCGATGTAGCTGTATGACACTTTGTTTTTTGTTGGACGAGTTGTACTTCATGTAGGTACCATTTTTTCATACATTTACATTATCGTTTAATTTCCATACATTTTTATTTTGGCAAAAACGTAGGAAAAAGCAGTTCCGCTGCAGTTTTCTTTATGTTTTTTAAACTATACACCAATCATCATAAATAACATTATACATTTATTGTACACTTGTCACGGATGTGGCGATACCAAATATGTATATATATATATATATATATATATATATATACACACAGTCCAGACATAGATGAACACAGCACTCCAACAAATCCAGAAAATCAGGCCATGTGCTCGTCACCAGGGGATGAATCAATTCCCCACTTTAGATAGAGGGACATAGAACACAGTAACGGCACCAGGACTTCAAGGTAGATGAAAACAGGGTGGATTTATTCACCTCAAGACAGCAACGTTTCGGTTCAACAGGAACCTTTCTCAAGCTATCACATACTGAATATAGGGTCAAGTATAAATAGGAGGGGCATACATTAATTAGCAATAAAACCATTTAATGTACAGTACCCATTAAATACATATAAACATATATTTCCCAACATATTTCAAAAGCTGATTGTAAAGTGCACATGTTTTTTTTTATATAAAACCAAGCATAGACAATAAGTTATGTATATAAGTGAAATACATACACATCATAAATAGTGAATATAAGAGCAATTAGGATGATTAGGAGAGAAGCAGAAGCCAATTAGATCATTATATATAAAAATAAACGTACATTTAGCGATCTGTCTGTAATATCAAGCAAACCGACGTGTAGTGTCCGCGCTCATCTACTGCGCATACTCAAAGATGGCGTCCAAAACGGATATTCAATCCGGTGGAACGCATCGAGCAGAAGAATCGCTATTGTGCATGTGCGAAGACGGAACTTGCGTTCCAATCCTATTGCGCATGCGTCAGGATCGGCGAAGGTGAAAAAAAGCATATATATAATAAAAAATGTGATGATTATAAGTGGACAAAGTCCAGAAAGTTAAATGGATATTGTGGTGCATCATCCAGTTGGTCCAATGGATTTTGCAACACAGCATCCATCATAGATCAATAAAATACAAGTGAAATGACTGACAGTAGTAATCTAACTCAACTCCAGAACCACTAAATTTCAGACCAATCAGGTCCTAATCAAATGTTAATGTGACTATAGTCACCATCAGAACAAAATAGAGCTACCATACTTGCTAGAAATATTATCATCCCAACCAGGGATATCCAATATATCCAACATAACCTATCAAGGACAAAACGCATAATCCAAATATATTAGACATGTGTTTATTATTAAGGAGGAGCTCACTTTTTTTGAGAAAAGACATGGTTCACAATATGGTGGAGAAACTCCACTGTAGACTTAGTTTCAACTATACAATAAAGACTAAAAAAAACATATAAAACACTACATCGCTGTATTCTGAGCTAGATATAATAATATAGATGCGCTGATGAATATTTCAATATGGGACTTCATAATCCCAATGAATAGGCCTCTGCTGCTTTCCAACATCCCGCATATTGCTTGACATAAAGTTGTGTGTCTGAAAAGTGTAAAGAAAGAGAGACAAACAAAAATTAATATACAATATTTGTAAATAAAAACAGTCAAATTAGACATAAAAATGTAAATAAAAAGAGACAGGATTTACCAGTGTCGAGACATTTCATTGAAAAAAAGCATAGTTTGTCACAGTTGAGATTCAGAATCATTGATTCAGTACCTCAATTGAGACGCGGTGGGGATAGAGATTTGGCTCTTAACCCCTTCCCGACATGCGCCGTACATGTACGGCGCAGTGATTGTGTGGGCTCAGAAGCAGAGCCGGCACCATCACCGCGGGGTGACAGCTGTATTATACAGCTGGCACCCTCCTGTAACTGCCAGGACCGGAGCTATTCTCCGATCCGGCAGATTAACCCCTCAGATGCTGCGCTCAATAGAGCGCAGCATCTGATAGGTTTTCACCCGATCGGCAACCCAGTGATGCAATCGCTGGGTTGCTGTGGCAATCGGACGCCAGAAAATGGCGTCCGAGTCTGCCTTGTACGGGAGCCCATGAGGACTCGCCTTCGGCGTGTCCTCATAGGCTTGCTGTCAGTGAATAACTGACAGCGCTAATACACTGCACTACGTATGTAGTGCAGTGTATTAGAGTAGCGATCGGGGCATCAGGCCCTCATGTCCCCTAGTGGGACAAGTAAGAAAAGTAAAAAAAAGATAATAAAAATGTGGTAAAACAATAAAAACACACATTTCAAATAAAAATAAAGCTAAACTGACTTTTTTCCCACAGTTAGTCTTTTATTATGGGAAAAACCGTAAAAATTAAAAAAACTATACATAATTGGTATCGCCGCGTCCGTAACGACCCAAACTACAAAACTATTATGTAATTTATCCCGCACGGTGAACGCCGTAAAAAAAAAACGTGAAAAACAACGCCAGAATCTTTGTTTTTAGGTCACATCTCCTTCCAAAAAATGCTATAAAAAGTAATCAAAAAGTCACATTTACTCCAAAATAGTACTAATAAAAACGGCAATCCGTCCCGCAAAAAATAATCCCTGACACCGTTTAGTGCACGCAAAAATAAAAAAGTTATGGGTCTTAGAACATGGCGACACAGAAAACAAATGATTTTATAAAAAAAGTGATTTTATTGTGCAAAAGCCGCAATACATAAAAAAAAACTATATAAATTTGGTATCGCCGTAATCGTATCGACCCGCAGAATAAAGCTAACATGTAATTTAGGGCGCACTGTGGATGCCGAAAAAAAAAACAATAAAAAACTATTCCAGAATTGATTGTTTTTGGTAATTTCCTTTACCAAAAAATGAAATAAAAAGTGATCAAAAAGTCGTATGTGTTCCAAAATGGTACCAATAAAATCTACAGCCGTCTCGCAAAAAACAAGCCCGCACACCGCTCAATCAACTGAAAAACAAAAGAGGTTACGGCACTAGTAATGCGGTGATGAAAAAACATCTCAATGCGCAGGCCGGAGGGGAACATTCCTTCAGTTTCAGGGCCCTAGTATTGAGGAACTAGGAAAGGGAAGGGACACAGCACATCCGCTGGAAGCGAGGGCGCCCGTATTATACCAGCGCAAAACTTTCCCAGCAATATTTCCCAAACTACGAAGGAGAAGTAACCAAAAGGTGCAGAGCGTTACAAAAGGGGATAAGAAAGAAAACCGTTTATCAGTGCGACACCGGCCTGCGCATAACGGATCACTTCACAGCGTAACACACATCTATGGATAATTGTATTATTTACCCCATTCTTATACCCTCTTATTATGCCCTGATGTACTCCGCACAGATTACATATACCCTGATGTACTCCGCACAGATTACATACGCCACCACATTATAAACTGAAATACCAGCAAAACCCCAAACAGAACTATTACCAAGCAAAATCCATGCTCAAAATGGCGGTCTATTCCTTCTTAGCCCTACAGTGTGCCCAAACGGCAATTTATGTTCACAAGTAAGGCATTACCATACCCGGGAGAACCCGCTTAACAATTTATGGGGTAAGATTCTCTAGGGGCACAACATCTTGTGCGGTGAATGGGCAGATCAGTGGAAAAATTGCAATTTTCACTTTGCACCATCCACTGCGTATTTATTTCTGAAAAACACCGGTGATGTCTAAATTCTCACTACACCCCTTGATAAATGCCTTTTAGGGGTGTAGTTTCTAAAACGGGGTCACTTTTGTTTGGTACATCAGGGGTTTTACAAATGCAACATGGCGTCCGCAAACCATTCCAGCAAAATCTACGCTCCAAAAGATAAATACCGCTCCTTTTCTTCTGAATGCTCCCATATACGTAAATAGCCTATTATAACCACATATGGGGTGTTACCGTACTCGGGAGAAATTACTTTACAAATGTTGGGGTGCTTTTTCTTCTCTATTCCTTGTAAAAATGAAAAATGTTGATCTAAAACTACATCTTGTTGGAAAAAAAAAATATTTTTCATTTTCATAGCTTAATTCTAATTAATTCAGCAAAAAACCTTTGGGATCAAAATTTTCACTATACCCCTAGATGATTCCTCAGGGGGTAGAGTTTCCCAAATGGAGTCACTTTTGGGGTGTTTCCACTGTACTAGTACTACAGGGGCTCAGCAAATGTGACATGGCGCCCAGACACTATCCAAAATCCAAATGGTGCTAGTTCCATTCTGAGCCCTACCGTGTGTCCAAACAGCCGTTTATGACCACATGTGGGGTATTGTTTTACTCGGGAGAAGTTGCTTTACTAATTTTACGGTGATTTTTCTCCTTCAGTCCTTGTGGAAATGAAAATAAAATACCTAAACCTACATTTTATTTGAAAAAATGTAGATTTTCATTTTTACGGCCTACTTCCAATAAGTTCTGTAAAACACCTGTGCGGTCAAACTGCTCACTATACTCCTAGATAATTTCCTCATGGGGTGTAGTTTCCAAAATGGGGTCACTTGTTGGGGGTTTCCACTGTTTTATCCCCTCAGGAGCTTTGCAAATGCGACATGGCCTCCGCAAACCATTTCTGATAAATTTGAGTTCCAAAAGCCAAATGGCGCTCTTTCCCTTCTCAGCCTCGCCGTGTCTCCAAACAGCCGTTTATTACTACATGTGGGGTATTGTTTTACTCGGGAGAAATTTCTTTACACATTTTATAGTGCTTTTTCTCCTTCAGTCCTTGTGGAAATTAAAAAAAAATTAGCTAAACCTATATTTTATTTGAAAAAAAATGTAGATTTTCATTTTCACAGCCTAATTCCAAAAATTTCTGCAAAAAACCTGTGGGGTCAAAATGCTCACTATACCCCTAGATAATTTCCTCAAGGGGTATAGTTTCCAAAATGGGGTCACTTGTTGGGGGTTTCCACTGTTTTGTCCCCTCGGGGGCTTTGCAAATGCGACATGGCCTCCGCAAACCATTCCTGCTAAATTTGAGCTCCAAGAGCCAAATGGCGCTCTTTCCATTCTAAGCCCTGCCGTGTGTCTAAATAACCGTTTATTACCACATGTGGGGTATTGTTTTACTCGGGAGAAATTGCTCTACAAATGTTGTGGTGCTTTTTCTACTTTAGTTCTTTTGGAAATGAAAAAAAATTAGCTAAACCTACATTTTATTTGAAAAAAAATTTAGATTTTCATTTTCATGGCCTAGTTCCAAAAATGTTTGCAAAAAAACTGGCCTGTCAAAATGCTTGCTACACCCCTAGATAAATTCCTAGAGGGGTGTAGTTTCCCAAATGATGTCACTTTTGGGGGGTTTCCACTGTTTTAGTTCCACAAGACCTGTTCAAAGCTGACATGGTGCCTAAAATATATTCTAATAAAAAGGAGACCCAAAATCCACTAGGTGCTCCTTTGCTTCTGAGGCCGGTGCTTCAGTCCAGTAGCACACTAGGGCCATATGTGGGATATTTCCTAAAACTGCAGAACCTGGGCAATAGATATTGAGTTGCATTTCTTGGGTAAAACCTTCTGTGGTACAAAAAAAATGGATTCAAAATGAATTTCTGTAAAAAAATAAGAACTTTGTAAATTTCACCTCTACATTGCCTTAATTCCTGTGCAATGTCTAAAGGGTTAAGAAACTTTCTAAATGCTGTTTTGAATACTTTGAGGGGTGCAGTTTTTAAAATGGGGTGACTTATTGGGGGTTTCTAATATCTAAGGACCTCAAAGCCACTTCACAACTGAACTGGCCCCTGTAAAAATAGCATTTTGAAATTTTCTTGAAAATGTGAGAAATTGCTGCTAAAGTTCTAAGCCTTGTAACGTCCTAGAAAAATAAAATGATGTTAAAAAAACGATGCCAATCTAAAGTAGACATATGGGGGATGTTAGTTAGCAACATTTTTGTGTGGTATAACTGCCTGTCTTACAAGCAGATACATTTAAATTGAGAAAAATGCAAATTTTTGCAATTTTTCGCTAAATTTTGGTGTTTTTCACAATTAAATACTGAATGTATCGGGCAAATTTTGCCAGTAACATAAAGTCCAATGTGTGACGAGAAAACAATCTCAGAATCACTTGGATAGGTAAAAGCATTCCGGAGTTATTACCATATAAAGTGAAACATGTCAGATTTGAAAAATGAGGCTCTGTCAGGAAGGTCAAAAACGGCCAAAGAGGGAAGGGGTTAAAAGAAACTAGCTAGAGTGAATATATAAATTGGAAACCATGTCTCCAAAGGGGTTAAATATAGAATACCCTTGTGGCCCACATATTTAATGCAGTAGGGGGTAACTTGCCCTGATACCTGGGGGACACTATCGGCCTGCGTTCTCGATGGTATAGTTTGTGTCCTATATGTATATAGTTTGTAGACCAAATTTGACTTCTTCTTTAGATATAAATTTTTATGTCTAATTTTACTGTGTTTGTATTTACAATTATTGTATATTAATTTTTGTTTGTCTCTCTTTTTTTACACTTTTCAGACACACAACTTTGTCAAGCAATATGCGGGATGTTGGAAAGCAGCAGAGGCCTATTCATTGGGATTATGAAGTCCCATATTGAAATATTCATCAGCGCATCTATATTATTATATCTAGCTCAGAATACAGCGATGTAGTGTTTTATATGTTTTTTTAGTCTTTATTGTATAGTTGAAACTAAGTCTACAGTGGAGTTTCTCCACCATATTGTGAACCATGTTTTTTCTCAAAAAAAGTGAGCTCCTCCTTAATAATAAAACACATGTCTAATATATTTGGATTATGCGTTTTGTCCTTGATAGGTTATGTTGGATATATTGGATATCCCTGGTTGGGATGATAATATTTCTAGCAAGTATGGTAGCTCTATTTTGTTCTGATGGTGACTATAGTCACATTAACATTTGATTAGGACCTGATTGGTCTGAAATTTAGTGGTTCTGGAGTTGAGTTAGATTACTACTGTCAGTCATTTCACTTGTATTTTATTGATCTATGATGGATGTTGTGTTGCAAAATCCATTGGACCAACTGGATGACGCACCACAATATCCATTTAAATTTCTGGACTTTGTCCACTTATAATCATCAAATTTTTTATTATATATATTGTGAGCTGGCGTCCCCCTTGGGTTGCTGTATTGGGCAGTCACGCACACGGAAACAGGGTAAACAGACACAGCGGATACTTTTTATTTGCACCAAACAAACAGATCCTTTTTGTACAGTGTTTGCGTCCACTGGGTAAAGCAACAAACAAAACAATATAACTTGTTGAAAAACAAGTTTTAAAGTTCTCACCCTGTAGCAGCCACCATCTGAGTGTGCAAATCCCCTTTGTTAGGTGCTTCGGTCATAGCAGTCTCCCTGGAGGAATAACAACCTCCTTCCTCGTCACTCTCTCTCTTCACACTGTCAGCTTCCCTTTTAATCAGGGCCAGCTGAGACTCAGAACCTCTAGAAACCAAAACCTGGAGTGGAGGTATGGGAATGGCCATCCCACCCAGAATCTCTACAGCCATTCCTAAATCCCGGACCCTGAAATCCAGCCTAAAAAACTCCTGTTCACCAACTAACCTTGCTGAGCAACGAACTTCCCAGAGATTTGCACCACTGAGATAAGAAATCTCAGTGGCACAAACCTACCCTCTACCAGACTTCCTACTGATTGTTTAAAATATGCTTTATTTCACCTCCGCCGATGCTGACGCATGTGCAATAGGATTGGAACAGTTCCGTCTTCGCGCATTCGCAATAGCGATTCTTCTGCTCGATGCATTCCACCGAATTGAATATCCGGTTTGGACACCATCTTTGAGCATGCGCAGTAGATGAGCGTGGACACTACACACTGGTTTGCTTGACATTACAGACAGATCGCTAAGGGCAGATACAGACGGACGTTGCGTTTTTGCGAGCGCAAACAACGCAGCGTTTTGCGCGCGCAAAAACCATTTGAGAGCTGCGTGTGTCATCCGTGTATGATGCGCGGCTGCGTGATTTTCGCGCAGCCGCCATCATAGAGATGAGGCTAGTCGACGCCCGTCACTGTCCAGGTGCTGAAAGAGCTAACTCAATCAGCACCCTCGACAGTGAATGCCGAACACAATATCGAAAAACCTGTTGAAAAAAAAGAAACAGTTCGTACTTACCGAGAACTTCCCGGCCGTTGCCTTGGTGACACGTCCTTGGTGACGCGTCCTTGGTGACGCGCCTCTCGACATCGGGCCCCACCTCCCTGGATTACGCGCCAGTCCATGTGACCGCTGCAGCCTGTGCTTGGCCTGTGATTGGCTGGAGCTGTCACTTGGACTGAAATGTCATCCCGGGAGGTCAGACTGGAGGAAGAAGCCGGGAGTTATCGGTAGGTCAGAACTTCGTTTTTTTTTCTACAGGTTCATGTATATTGGGATCGGAAGTCACTGTCCATGGTGCTGAAACAGTTTAACTCATTCAGCACCATGGACAGTGACTATCTCCTGACGTCGCGTACCGATAATTTTTTTGCCGGGTTCGGCCAAAACGAGTTCGGCCGAACCCGGTGAAGTTCGGTTCGCTTGTCCGGCTTCGTTCATCGCAAAGACATTCCGTTTGGATGTTCGGAAACAGAAAAGCATGTGGTGCTTTTCTGTTTACATTCATCCTTTTGACAGCTGGTGCGCTGTTTCAGTCGGTTCGCACGGAAGTGCTTCCGTGCAACCTGCGTGGTTTTCACGCACCCATTGACTTCAATGGGTGCGTGATGCGCGAAATACGCAGAGTTATTGAACCTGTCACGCTTTTTGCGCAGCAGACAAACGCTGCGCAAAAAGCACGGACTGTCTGTACTGCCCCATAGACTTGTATTGGTCCATGCGTGCCGCGTGAAAACCACGCGGCCCGCACGGACCGAATACACGCTCGTGTGAATCCCCCCTAACTGTAAGCTTAATTTTATATATAATGATCTAATTAGCCTCTGCTTCTCCCCTAATTATCCTAATGGCTCTTATTTTCACTATTTATGATGTGTATATATTTCACTTATATGCATAACTTATTGTCTATGCATGGTTTTATATTTAAAAAAAACATGTGGACTTTACAATCAGCTTTTGAAATATGCTGGGAAATATACTGTATGTTTATATGTATTTAATGGGTACTGTAGATTTAATGGTTTTATTGCTAATTAATGTATGCCCCTCTTAATTCTACTTGACACTATGTTCAGTTTGATATAGCTTGGGAAAGGTTCCTGTTGAACCGAAACGTTGCTGTATTGAGGTGAATAAATCCACCCTGTTTTCATCTACCTTGAAGTCCTGGTGCCGTTACTGTGTTCTATGGTTTCTCTCTCTCTCTCTCTCTCTCTCTCTCTCTCTCTCTCTCTCTCTCTCTCTCTCTATATATATATTCACTGATTTGCGTACTCTGAGGTATGATATCTAAACTAATGTAATTCAATGTCCGCTGTCTCATTATATATTTCATACTAACATTTTTCTTTCTCCTAAAATAACATATTGATATCCAAACATACACATAATAATCATATTTAGAGATATAAAACTAACTACAGCTTTGCATGCCACCTCCAAGATGGCCGACAGGACTTCCACAGTGAGGTTTCCTATAGTACAAGCTGTACTCCCTATGTATCCATTGGCTCACATAATCTATCAATCAGATATGTTGACTTCCATTGGCTCCAGTCATATATTTAAAACATCCTTGATAACCTCATAAACACGCCTCCTGAGGAGAACTAACTAGAAACGCGCATCGAGGCGGCATACACGCTAGTTACTGCACTGGACTTTATTTCATGTGAGTAAGAGTTTAATCTTTTCTGTTCCTGGCAAGGTTTCAGTACTTTATTCATGCATGCATATTTGATGTCAGAGGTTTTTCACAGTGATGATTCAATACACCTCTATTGTGATATGTACTGACCTTTACTTATAGACGTATATCTGCAACGTATTTTCTTTGCCATGCTGCTTTTACCTAATGTAGCAAAATAATATCATACCTCACTCCATGGAAACCATTGTGGCATTGTATATTTGGTGTTTGATATCATTTTTTTATTTTTGTAATATATTACCATATTTTTAGGACTATAAGATGCACCTGACCATAAGACGCATCCAGGTTTTAGACAACAGAAAATAGGAAAAAAATTATTTGTTAAAAAATAATTTATTCTGTTTCACCACATTATTATTTTTTTTACACATTTTATTAGTTCCCCTAGTGGACTTGAACCAGTGGCCACTTGATTACATGATTACACGGGAGAATTGCGGCCCCATTCTTTTCTATGGGGCCATGCACACGACCGTAGTTTTTACGGTCCGTGCATGGCCCGGGAACCCGCACCGCAGAAAGAACGGGCATGTCCTATTACGGACATCTTCTGCGGTCCGGGCTCATTGAAAACAATGACGGCGGCCATGTGCATGTAGTTCGATTTGCGGGCGGCCCGCGGCTGACAGTCCGCTGACAGTCCGCAGCCGCCCGACCCGAAAATCACGGCCGTGCACACGGCTACGGTCGTGTGCATGAGGCCTAACTCTCATAGTAGTGAATGGCAGTTACGGAAGCAGCGTAGCATGCGAGCTACGCTGTTCCCGTAACTACTACGGGAGAGTACACAAAGCAAGAACAGGGTTTAGGGGCCCCGTTCTAGAGATAGGTGCGGGTCCCAGAGGTGGGACCCGCATCTACCTGGCATTTATGACATATCCTGTGTATATGTCAAATGAGAAACCCCTATAAATGCTGCAGTCGCTATTGACCGCGGCATTTAACTAGTTAAAGGAGTTTGCCATAAAACACATGTATCCCCTATCCACAGGATAGAGGCTACATGTGGGATCGCTGGGGTCCGACCACTGGGGTCCCCAGTGATAAGGAGAACAGGAGACTGAAAGTCACCCAGAGAGCTACATGAGAAGCCTGAACTTCCGGGTTCTGTGTCCGGCTTATTTGTTCTCAAGCTCCATAGAGATCAATACATAGCCGCTCGCGCATGCGTAGAAGAATCCCATTCATCTCTACGAAGATGCCGGACACAGAACGCGGAAGTCAAAGATTCTCATGTAGCGCTCTTGGTGAGTTTCAGTCCCCGTTCTCCTTATCGCTAGGGGTCGGATCCACAGCTATCACACATGTGGTTAGGGGATACATGTGTTTTATGGCACAACCCCTTTAAACCTCCAGGAACAGCAAAATTGCTGTTCCTGGCCGTTAGAGCAGAATGTCAGCTGCTGACACCTGCAGTGTATGGAGCGGGCTTAGCGCGTGAGCCTGCTCCATACATCCCGCCCCCCCCCCCCGCTCCATGATGTGCAGGGAACATCATGGGTCGGGAAGGGTTTAAGTAATGAAGTTGTCAGGGGGCGCTGCCAGGTCCCTTGACTGCGGACTATAAGACACAGGGACTTTTTAGCAAGATTTATTCTTGCTAAAAACGGCGTCTTATAGTCCGAAAATTACGGTATATATTTGTGTTTTTATCTCTGTTGTTGCTTAAATTAATAAATAAACATATTTTTGATACAATATATGTATTCTAGTCTATATGCTGCTTTTATTCGATTTTGGTTTATATCATATCTATTTGGGAGCCATAGGCTGTTCCCGTCTCATTTGAGACTGACTATTTATAGGAATAAATATCTACTTGACAGACTGATAATGCAGCAAGGAAAAAACATTTGGGAATTATTTAAGCATAATTATTTTAGCAGAAATTAAAGGAGTTTTCCAGTCCCTAAAAATTGATGGCCTATCCTCACGATAGGCCATCAATAGCTGATTGCTCGGGAACGGTGACAGGTAAGCATATAATGTTTTTTTTTTCTTACAGTGGGCACTGTTGGGGGCCCTATCTACAGGGGACTATATAGGAGACCCTATCTACAGGGGACTATATAGGAGGCCCTATCTACAGGGGACAATATAGGGCCCCCTATCTACAGGGGACTATATAGGGGTCCCTATCTACAGGGGAATATGTAGAGGGCCCTATCTACGGGGACTATATAGGGAGCCCTATCTACAGGGGACTATATAGGGGCCATAGCTATAGGAGGCCCTATCTACAGGGAACGTGACAGGGGGCCCTATCTACAGGGGACATTACAGGGTGCACTATATACCTAGGACACTATAGGGGGCCCTTTCTACAGGTGCTCTATCTACAGGGGACTCTATAGGGGCCCCTATCTACATATCTTTAGGGGACTATATAGGGGGGCCTATCTACAGGGGACGCTACAGGGGGCACTATATACACCGGGGACTCTATAGGGGGCCCTATCTACAGGTGCCCTATCTACAGGGGACTCTATAAGGGTCCCTATCTACAGGTGGCACTATCTCTAGGGGACTCTATAGGAGGCCCTATCTACAGAGGACACTATAGGGGGCACTATCTACAAGGGACTCTATGGGGGGTCCTATCTACAGGGTGCCCATGGGCTAGTTTTGACATTAACTCAGGTGCGCGCACTGGCCCTTTAAGAGCGGGCACGAGCATGCGCGCGTACCCTATGGGACCCAGCCGAGGTAAGCGGAAGTGAGTGCTGGCGTCTCCTGAGGAGGAGACTGGGGCCAGTGCTCGCAGACCCATGACTGCAGCCGTCAGGAGATGAGTGAGCCTGATGGTCCGGGGCCATGGACATGACACAGTGTATGGTACTATTATGTTCAAGGGCACAGTGTGTAGCCCTATCATATTCAGGGGCACAGTGTATGATACTATTTTATTCATGGGCACAGAGTGTGGCACCATGAGAATTTTATCTTCATTTGTAGGTAAAGAAATGTTGGAAAAGTAAGCAGCTGAAGACAACTGAGCAGCAAACTCTGCAGCAATGGGTCGTGGCCAGAAGGCATCATCATAGAGGTCTGGACTGGATGGAAAAGAATAGAGAAAAAGAAGGACTCCAATCTGAGGAGGTGTCACCTGTGAATCACTAAATGTAAATGTTTACTCTCCCTGTGACTGATCAGTACTGTAGTCACTATATGATCTGCAGTGAGATTATAGGTTTATTGTTCCATTTTGTGAAACAGCAACTTCCAGCATATCCTTACCATTGCACAGGATATACTAGGAGATGTATTTTTATGGCGTGCAAACTTACATGGCTGGGGTTAAACTGAATTTGCAAAGGATCTGTACTAAGCTGTATTTGTGCTTCTGCAGTATTTATGTACTGATCGTTGTTCTGGTGCTGTATATATGTACTGAGCTTTGTTCTGGAGTTATATACATCATAACAACCAATCTTAATACATATATTCAGCACCAATGAGAAGCTCAGTACATATATACAACTCCAGAATCAAGCTCAGCATATAAATACAGCACCAGAACCAAGCTCAGTACATAAATACAGCACCAAACCAAGCTCAGTACATATATACATCATAACAACTAAGCTCAAAACATATATACATGTACTGAGCTTGGTTTTGGTGCTGTATTTATATGCTGAGCTTTGTTCTGGAGTTGTATATATGTACTGAGCTTTGCTTTGGTGCTGTATATATGTATTGAGCTTCTCTTTGGTGATGTATATATGTATTGAGCTTTGTTTCGGTGCAGTATATATGTACTGATCTTGGTTCTGGTGTTATATTTATTCACTGATCTTTGCTCTGGTGCTGTATATATGTACTGATCTTTGTTCTGGTGCTGTATATATGTATTATGCTGTCGAAACGAAATAGAAAGAAGAGGTAGCACTCCAAAGTTCATATCAAAATGGAAAAGGTATTTATTCACCCATCAGTGCAAAAAGATAGCAACGTTTCAGCTGCTCCATGCAGCCTTTATCAAGCAATAATACAACTAACACTTCAGTGCATTTATACAGCCCACATTGGGAGGAGTCGACATCACAAATTAGCATATAGTAATAAGATTCAAATTTAATAACAGCATAAACGACTGATCATACCAGTGCATCGTGTCAAGATAGTGTAGCAACATGTGCATATAAGAATATATCTAAAAATATAAGTGGAACAATGAAACACCCATAAGAATACCATCACTATCCTCCAAACCGTAATTACAAACTTATGTGGAACAGCTGTAGGTTCGCAGGTACATAGAAATCAGTACATACATATGGTTAATCACTGCCACTCACCCAAAAGCACGGGGATACAACGCAGGTAGGTTCAGTGCGTCACAGTGTTCTACTTCCGGTATCCATAGAGTACAACGGCACATGCACAAAATAAATCACGTGACATACATATCACATGATAGCTGTCAAGTCCATGAGTCTCAGCGTCTAACAAGACAGCTGGTAACCATGGTCACAACGGACAGCACGTGCGCACAGAAGCAGCGCAAGGGGTACATAAAAACCGAAGAAACAAAAGTATGTCTAAGTCTAGCTATTAATAGGAATACTTTGGCCCAACTCCAAATAGCTCATACAGAGCATAGAGTCTAATGTATCCGCAAAATCTTGACACTAAATATCGCGCCACAGGATGCTACATTATATAGGGCTCCATCAATCGAGATATAAATAGAGGAAAAATCCAAGAAACAGACATATATATACATAAAAACCTAGCGCAAATGAATCCCGCAGCCTGGGTTAGCGTTCAGTGACGGGGTCCGATTCAAAGACTGTAAGCAAACCTATGAAAACAAACATAGAAAAAAGGTATAATCAAAAAAAGGAAGCATGGTATTATAAGAATATCATATAGGTGAAAAATGATGATAAAAAGAAGAATAAAGACATCAAGTGAAAACAATATACATAAGACCCCTAATAAAACTATAAAAAATGTTGTACATCTTACTACTTAAGGGGATAGAAAAACGGGGGGGAGAATTTCCTCCAGCTCACCTTGTCACAGGTATGGTAGTCAGCACACGTATCCTCGTGTCGGCACACGCGAGGGAAACGGCAGAAAAAGAAAGTTGGAACCAGCGCTGAGAGTAGTGAATCTGTTTAAAAACAGGAAACTATTTCCAAGTTTTAATATTACTTTAGTAAAAACAAAGTAATATTAAAACTTGGAAATAGTTTCCTGTTTTTAAACAGATTCACTACTCTCAGCGCTGGTTCCAACTTTCTTTTTCTACTTAAGGGGATCATATAGAATAATACCCCTGAATAGTGACCTAGGGAAAACAACCACATCTCCTATCCCTCAGAATATCCATCCTATTGAAACGCCTTCAAATTGTACTCAAAATTTAGTCCATTTTGTTGTAACGTGTTAAGTTTATGGATCCATTCTACCTCTCTTCTCTTAAGAAGTCTCTACCTATTGCCACCCCTGCTGAGTGGGGGTACATGGCCAATGATCCAAAAAGTGATTTGATTAACCCTATGTTGGGCCTCACAAAAATGTCTGGGAATTGGTAATTCAGTCTTGTTCGTATAATAGTGGACTTATCTGTATTGAGCTTAACCCTACATTCATTGGTTGTTTCCCCAACGTATAGTAATTCACACGGGCACATAAGAACATAGATGACAAAATCCGACATACAAGTCATGTAATGTCTGATTTTATAGATCCTGCCTGTAGTAGGATGCGTAAAGAAATCACCCTTACACATCAGACCACAATTGGCACAACCCAAACACGGATAACATCCACTACGGGTAACCGAACTCTGCCTACTGGACCTACCACTACCCTTAGGGCCTATGTCAGTCTTCACCAACTTGTCCTTCAAATTAAATTACCTCCTATAAGAAAACAGAGGGGGATTCTTAAATGAAGGGATATGCATGGCATAAGTAGTAACACTGGGAATATGTGTTTCCTTTCTAAGAGTGGGAATAATCCCCCCTCTAAATTGGCTGAGCACGCTTTGGATATTGAATGTGCACATATAGGTCTATATGTAATGGGTAAGTTTAACCCCTTAGTGTCTAAGCCTGTTTTGGCCTTCAGGACCAGCCCCAATTTTGCAAATCTGACATGTGTCACTTTATGTGGTAATAACTCCAGAATGCTTTTACCTATCCAAGCGATTCTGGGACTGTTTTCTCGTGACATGTCGTACTTTATGATACTGAAAAAATTTCGTCGTTAAATTCAATATTTATTTGTAAGAAACGCCAAGATTTAGAGAAAATTAGCAAAAATTAGCATTTTTCTAAATTTTAATGTATTTACTTGTAAAACAGATAGTAATACCACACAAAATACGTACTAGTTTATATTTCCCATATGTCTACTTTATGTTTGCGTCGTTTTTTGAACATTCTTTTATTTTTCTAGGACGTTACGAGGCTTAGAACTTTAGCAGCAATTTCTCATATTTTTAAGAAAATTTCAAAAGGCTATTTTATCAGGGACCAGTTCAGTTCTGAAATGGCTTTGAGGGCCTTATATATTAGAAAGTCCCCAGAAGTCACCCCATTTTGAAAACTGCACCCATCAAAGTATTCAAAACAGCATTCACAAAGTGTTTTAGCCCTTTAGGCGTTTCACAGGAATTAAAGCAAAGTAGAGGTGAAATTTCCAAATTTCATTTTTTTCTTCAAAAATTCATTTCTAATACATTTTTTATGTACCACAGAAGGTTTTACCCAAGAAATGCAACTAAATATTTATTGCCCAGATTCTGCAGTTTTTAGAAATATCCCACATGTGGCCCTAGTGTGATAATGCACTGAAACACCAGCCTCAGAAGCAAAGGAGCACCTAGTGGATTTTGGGCCTCCTTTTTTTAGAATATATTTTAGGTACCATGTCAGGTTTGAGGAGGTCTTGTGCTGCCAAAAGAGTGGAAACCGCCCAAAAGTGACCCCATTTTGGAAACTATACCCCTCAATGAATTTATCTATGGGTATAGTTAGCATTTTGAACCCACAGTTTTTTTGCTAAATTTATTTGAATTAGTATGTGAAGGTGAAAATCTACTTTTTTTGTGAAAAAACTTAGAAATTTAAAATTTTTACAAGGAATAAAGTAGAAAAAACACCCCAACATATGTAAAGCAATTTCTTCCGATTATAGCAATACCCCATATGTGGTAATAAACTGCTGTTTGGACCCACAGCAGGCCTCAGAAGAGAAGGAGCACCATTTGGATTTTGGATTTCTGATTTTGCTGGAATAGTTTTCAGTGCCGTGTCGCGTTTGCAATGCACTGGAGGGATGAAAACAGTGGAAACCCCCCAATAGTGACCCCATTTTGGAAGCTACACCCCTCAGGGCATTTTTCTAGGGGTAAAGTTAGCATTTTGACCCCACAGTTGTTTTGCTGAATTCATTGGAATTAGTCTGTAAAGGTAAAAATCTACTTTTTTTCTGAAAAAAGGTAGCCATTTTTAATTTTTACAAGGAATAAAGGAGAAAAAGCACCGCAACATTTGTAAAACAATTTCTCCTGATTACGTAAATACCCCATATGTGGTAATAAACTGCTGTTTGGACCCACACCGGGGCTTAGAAGGGAAGGAGCGCTATTTGGCTTTTGGAGCTCAAATTTAGCTGGAATAGTTTTTGGGTGTCATGTCGAATTTGCAAAGCCCCTGAGAGACCGAAACAGTGGAAGCCCCCCAAAAGTAACCCCATTTGGGAAACTACACCACTTAAGGAATCTATCTAGGGGTATAGTGAGCATTTAGGCCCCACACGTCTTTTGCAGAATTCATTAGAATTAGGGCGTGAAAATTAATATCAACATTATTTCCACTAAAATGTTGATTTTTTTCAATTTCACAAAGGATGAAGGAGAAAATGCACCCCAACATTTGTAAAGCAATTTCTCCCAAGTACGGCTATACCCCACATGTGGTCATAAAAGTTTTTTCATTCGAAAGTAATTAACCCTTTACGAACTGATTCATGTTTTGCTTTTTCGTTTTTCCTCCCCGCTTTCCGAGAGCCACTACTTTTTTATTTTTCTGTCAATAGAGTGGTGTGAGGGCATATTTTTTGCGGGACGAGCTGTAGTTTTTATTGGTACCATTTTGGGGTACATGAGATTTTGTTGATCACTTTTTATTCAATTTTTCGGCAAGCCAGGTGACCAAAAACCATCAATTCTGACAATGATTTTTATTTATTTTTGACGGCGTTTACCCTGGGCTATAAATGACTATTATACTTTATTCTGCGGGTCGGTACGATTACAGCGATACCATATGTATATAAGTTTTTTTATGTTTTGCAGCGTTTGCGCAATAAAATAACTTATTTAGAAAATAATTTATTTTCTGTGTCACCATATTCTGAGAGCCGTAACTTTTTTATTTTTCAGTCAAAAAAGCTGTGTAAGGGCTTGTTTTTTGCGGGACGGGTTGTAGTTTTTATCGGTACTATTTTGGCGTACATGCGACTTTTTGATCACTTTTTATTGTATATTTTGGGAGGGGTGGTGACCAAAAAATAGTGATTCTGGCATTGTTTTTCGTTTATTTTTTTTGCGGTGTCTACCGTGCGGGAAAAATAATATTATAGTTTTATAGTTGGGGTCGTTACGAACGCGGTGATACCAAATATGTGTACTTTTTTTTTACGTATTCATTTTTTTTCCTATAATAAAAGACTTATAATAGGAAAAAAAGCAGTTCTTGTTTGTCACTTATAACTTTTATTTTTACACTTTTTTTAAAACATTTTTATCCTTTTTTTTACTTTTTTCACTTGTCCCACTAGGGGACACTTAGACTTGCAGCTCTGATCGCTGCTGGAATACATTACACTACACACGTAGTGTAATGCATTCCAACTGTCATTGTGACGTGACAGTCACACTGACAGGAAGCCTACGACGACCACCCTCGGGGTGGTCCTCATAGGCTTCTGTACATGGCAACCCGGAAGCCATTGTCTGGCGTCCGGTTGCCATGGGTACCATCGCCAGCCCCCGTGATTTCACATGGGGGCTGCCGATCGGCGCTAAAGACCTTAATTGTGGCGTTCAAAATCGAGCGCCGCAATTAAGGCGTTAACTGCCAATATCAGCGGCGACAGGCCGCTGATCGGCAACGGGGAGAGCAGGGCTGACACCCTGCACAGTTAACCGCCGCTGCGGTGTAGCGCCGCGCGGCGGTTAACTGTCAAAGCACTGACGTAACTGTACGTCAAGGTGCGCGAACTTACTGCTCACCTTGACGTACAGTTACGTCATGGTGCGTTAAGGGGTTAATATAATATGTGGTAGGTAGGTATGTATTCTTATGTAATTATATACATAATGTGGCAATCCAATTAAACATTCTGGACAGGGAATTTGTTTATTTAGAGTCCACTTTAATATAGAGTGTATTTGGAATATTGTATCATTTTCCATGACGCGATACATCACGAAACATCACGACACCCCCTGCCGACTGGCACGTATTTCTCTGTCGGCAAAACAGAGAACCGGTTGTTAAAAATTCGAATCCCACCCCTGGGAATACCCCTTTAATTTTGTCATATGGTAATATCACAATATATTTTCTTAGGTTTTGTATATGAAGGAAACCTACTACTATTATCTTGACTCATGTAGTTATCAAGATGCATAAAAGTGTTAAATGACAAATTCAGCGTTGCTACCTCTGTAACTATGTGTAACAATGCCACTACACTTTTGGAATATTGATTCTCAAAACCACATACTAGAAATCAGAACATGTACTTGCCTACTGTTAATTGGAGTGTTGAACTGCCGCCACATTCTCTCTTTCTCTCTGTCGTCACTTTTCTGTTTTCATTTTGTCTCACAATATTAAAATTCACCTTGTTACAGCAAAGCCAATTTGCAGGGTGTCACAGACACAAAGAACTAGTGAACAGGCTCAGGAGATTAATGGGCAGTGCTGTCTAGAGCTGCTATTTACCATTGTAAAATAGGATTATCATAAAACCGTATATTTAAACTTGCAGAAACTTGGGCAAAAATTCTACTTGAGCAGTTATTCTCCAGTTAGAGAAAACTAATATTAATAACTAGCAGATGGAGGTTATATTGGTCATTGCATTTTATAGCTGTCATGGTAAATTCATAGATGGGATGAAAGTGGCTATAGCTCTATGTACATCTGTTGTATTGTCTGGGGATCACCGAGGTTGCAGATCATTTTAGTGTTTTCTGTGTCTAAACTTTTCAAATAATATCTCAATTTAACCTATAACAACAAAATGTCATTTATCTTGCAATATGATGCGTGGAAACAGGCAAGTGTGTCCTTTCTTCTCCCATTTTCTTTGCTTTCATCTTTTTTTTTAAAACTGTCGGTGATTTTCAATCACTATATGCGGCACAGACAAGACATGCTATTAAGGCAATGGGATCAGCTCTATTCTCAGGAAATGTTAGTATTTCTTTATAACATTTGTTTGCTTTGGATTTTTCTTAGATGACCACATCAAATAATGACAAAACTATTCAGCTGCAAGACAAAGAGCACCATCATTTCAACGTGTGTGATGTAGTAAGTCAAATGCTGCAATGACAGATTCACACCGTAGTAGCACAAATACCTCCAGAGAAATCACAAAAAACAGTGACATGAACGATTACAATATATTCTTTTTTTTATTTGTGCATCACATCTTCTCTTATTCCCATTTGATATATGTGTATTCATTCAAGAGTTGGCAGATGGCTGCTACCACCTGCTTAATACTGATCAAGCAGTGGTGCCTATTTAGCATAAATCTCCTGACACATACACTGATGTGCCTATAAACATTAATAGCCGTATAAATGCCAAAAGAGTGTACTTATGGCATTTATTCAGCCGGGATACGTTACCGGAGCCTTGACTGCATTAAAAAAAATCCAACTGTATATAAAAAAATTAAAACATAAACTCTGCAGTATGCAATTGTCTAGACATACAGTCTTGGGCACACGTCGAGGGCACACTTTCTGCAGGACTGTTTCAAGCAATGCTGCCAAACATTATCACCGAATGCCAGGGGCGGAAATACCGTAGGGGCACTAAAGGAAAGGGGGCCCACTACTATATAAAAATTGTGGTTTTTTTCTACTGTGTACCAGCTTGCATGTAAGAAACTGTTCTAATGCTTCTATTGACTCACAACCACTGGTAGATTGCAATATAGCTGAGAGATTTGCACATCACTAAAGGATATGCTAAAAAAAAAAAAAAAGGCATCACTCTATGAGGATCACTTAGCGTTCTTGCACAGGTTGCACAGGAGCCCCATCCTGTATATGTTAATCTCTGCTGAATGCAATGTGAACCTGGCCTAAATGATGTATAAAATGAATGCTTGTCCAATGCTCATAGTGACAGCATTTTAAATGACCAAAGTACTGACTATGTCGGGACACGCTGCTTATAAATATCTAGACATATTACATAGTTACATAGTTTGTACGGTTAAAAAAAAGACACATGTCCATCAAGTTCAACCAAGGGATGGGAAAGGGGAAGTAAAACATTTCTACACATAAGAGTTTATATTTTTTTGTTCTAGGAAAGTATCTAAGCCTTTTTTAAAGCCATCTACTGTCCCTGCTGTGACCAGCTCCTGCGGTAGACTATTCCATAGATTCACAGTTCTCACAGTAAAGAAGGCTTGTCGCCTCTGCAGGTTGAACCTTTTTTTCTCCAGACGGAGGGAGTGCCCCCTTGTTTTTTGAGGGGGTTTTACATGGAACAGGATTTCACCATATTTTTTGTATGTGCCATTAATATATTTATATAAGTTAATCATGTCCCCCCTTAGTCGTCTTTTTTCAAGCCTAAATAGGTTTAGATCTTTTAATATTTCCTCATAACTTAGATTATCCATGCCCCTTATTAGTTTCGTTGCTCTTCTTTGTATTTTTTCTAACTCCAGGGCATCCTTTCTATGAACTGGAGCCCAGAACTGAACTGCATATTCTAGATGAGGCCTCACTAATGCTTTGTAAAGTGGTAATATTACATCCCTGTCCCGCGAGACCATGCCTCTTTTAATACACGACAATATCTTGCTGGCCTTTGAAGCAGCTGATTGACATTGCATGATGTTATTTAGTTTATGATTTACAAGTGCACCAGATCCTTCTCAACAAGTGACTCCCCCAGTGTAGCTCCCCCTAGGACATATGATGCATGCAGGTTGTTCGTACCCAGGTGCATAACTTTACATTTATCTACACCAAACCTCATTTGCCAAGTTGACGCCCAAACACTTTGTTTAAATCCGCTTGCAATTCACGAACATCTTCCATAGACTGAACATTACTACATAGCTTGGTGTCATCTGCAAAAATAGAAATAGTGCTATTAATCCCATCCTCTATATCATTAATAAATAAGTTGAATAATAGTGGCCCCAGCACTGAACCCTGGGGTACACCACTTATAACCGGGGACCATTCAGAGTAGGAATAATTTACCACAACTCTCTGGATACGGTTCTTGAGCCAATTCACAATCCAATTACAAACGATACTTTCTAAACCTATAGTCCTTAATTTACCCATTAGACGTCTATGAGGGACAGTGTCAAATGCCTTTGCAAAGTCCAAAAACACTATATCCACAGCGGCCCCTCTGTCTAGGCATCTGCTCAACTCTTCATAAAAACAAATCAGGTTGGTTTGACAGCTTCTGTCCTTAGTAAAACCGTGCTGGCTGTCACTTATAATACTATTTATTGTCACATAATTCTGTATATAGTCCCTCAATAGCTCCTCAAACATTTTCCCCACAATGGATGTTAAGCTTACTGGTCTATAATTACCCGGGGAAGACCTAGAGCCCTTTTTGAAAATAGGCAACACATTTGCCCTGCGCCAGTCCCTTGGCACTATACCAGTCACTATAGAATCTCTAAATATTATGAAGAGGGGGACAGAAATAACTGAACTAAGCTCTTTAAGAACTCTAGGGTGTAACCCATCTGGTCCCGGGGCCTTGTGTACATTTATTTTATTTAATTTAGCTTGGACCATATCTACATTTATCCAATTCAGTATATCAACTGATATATTAACAGCACTGACACTGGCTACATCAGCTGCTCTTTCTTCTGTTGTATATACAGAGCTGAAGAACCCATTTAGTAACTCTGCCTTCTCTTGATCCCCTGTGACCAACTACCCACTACCACTATCTAGGGCTCCTACATGTTTAGCCCTTGGCTTTTTTGCATTTATATACTTGAAGTATTTTTGGGGATTTGTTTTACTATCCTCGGCCACCTGCCTTTCATTTTGTATTTTTGCTGATTTTATTACCTTTTTACGAATTTTATTAAGCTCTTTATAATTTACAAAGGCTACAGCTGTACCCTCAGATTTGTATTTTTCAAATGCCCTTTTTTTGTCATGTATTGCCATTTTTACAGAAGGTATAAGCCATGTGGGGTATAATGTTAGTCGTTTATACTTGTTACCTATAGGAATAAATTTTGCACTATAATTACCCAAACTAGATTTGAAAATCGCCCATTTATCATTTGTACCATTATTTGACATTAGTTCTTCCCAGTCTATATCCTGAATTGCAGCCCTCATACTGGGGAAATTGGACTTCTTAAAATTAAGTGTTTTTGCTCACGGAACATTGGGTGCATGCAACGTATGGGTGTTAGCACTTAGGATGTAATAACGTTTTTGTTAAAAATATTATGTTAAACATCTGGAATCTAGATTGCCTTTTCCATTCCATTGCAAGGGTGAGCGTATATATTAAATACTAAAAAGAAAATAAAGATATGTTCTGCACATCCAGTTTATACAGTAATCCATTCCTGTTAAGAAACTTGTCATGTCACGGCAATCTGTTTTAATTGTATCCCTACTTTATTTGGTACAGTACTTCATGTTAACCAACATCACTGCAACACAGCACCTGCAGGAAGAGCAGCCCAACAGCACCCCTGCGGCCAGACTAAGCCCAACTTTGCTCTGACTAGAATCCCCCCCCCCCACAGTCACAGCACCACAGCAACAGAAACCAGCACACAGCACCACAACCACGTAAAAAAGGTCACCGTGACTTGGATGGTGGGCTTATAAAGTTGGTTAAAAATGAACCTCATGTTCTTCTTAGATATTACTCATGTGAGATATTGAATCATATAGGTACAAATGCCCAATTACAATTTCAGTGATTCTGAAGGTCATCATGTTTTTTTTCTTCTCAGGATCTTTGTGCTACTAGTAGTCTGAGAAAGTCTGCACTTCATAAATAGATATTTCCATATGTGCCCATAGCTAATATATTTAGGTGATCTCCCTTAATAAAGTATGATCATAGGTTATTGAGTTGTTCTTATATTGATTCTTTTGTATGCTGAATTGGCAGTAATTCATATTGCTAAAGCCCTGTCCATTTGCTGCTTTTGCGTACATAACTAGGTCCGTCAAAATCAATTTTCCGCTGAGCAAAATACTTCCATATAGTAGAGTGGTGGGGGAGAAGCAGTCCAACCAAATATAATTTTAAACATAATAGCATTTTAAAACATATTGAATTTTATATATGGCGATTACATACATAATCTAGATGCAGTTTACTATTAACCCCTTAAGGACACAGCCTGTTTTGGCCTTAAAGAGACTCGGTCACCACATCATAAGTGTCCTATCTCCTACATATGGAGATGGGCGCTATAATGTAGATAACAGCAGTGCTTTTTATTTAGATTTATGCTAATTAGTTTATTAATGCCCAAGTGGGCGTGTTTTTACTTTAGACCAAGTGGGCGTTGTATAGAGGAGTGTATGACGCTGACCAATCAGCGTCATGCACTTCTCTCCATTCATTTACTCCGCGCATAGTGACACTGCGTTAATCACTATGTGCTGTCTTATACTGACATATTACCGGTACTGAAGTGTTTAGACAGTGAATAGACATTCCTTCCAGCCAGGACGGGATTTCTGTTCACAATCCCGGCACTTCGTTAACGTTTCTGTGGTACTTACAGCAGAGCAAGTGTAATCTCGCGAGATCACACTAAATGACAGGTTACAGCGAGATTACGCTTTGCTCTGCTGTAAGTACCACAGAAACGTTAACGAAGTGCCGGGATTGTGAACAGACATCCCGTCCTGACTGGAAGGAATATCTATTCACTGTCTAAACACTTCAATAACGTTAATATGTCAGTATAAGACGGCACATAGCGAACAACGCAGTGTCACTATGCGCTGACTAAATGAATGGAGAGAAGTGCATGACGCTGTTTGGTCAGCGTCATACACTCCTCTGTACAACGCCCACTTTGTCTAAAGTAAAAACACGCCCAGTTGGGCATTAAGAAACTAATTAGCATAAAGCTAAAATCGCTCCTAACGTGGTAAAAATAGATCGTTTTTCTAAATAAAAAGCACTGCTGTCACCTACATTATAGCGCCCATCTCCTTATGTAGGAGATAGGGCACTTATAATGTGGTGACAGTGTCTCTTTAAGGACCAGGACATTTTCTTTCAAATCTGATGTGTTACTTTATGTTGTAATAACTTTGGAATGTCTTTATTTGTTTAAGCAATTCTGAGATTGTTTTCTCGTGACACATTGTACTTTATGTTAGTGGTAAAATTTGGTCGATACATTTAGTGTTTATTTGTGAAAACACCAAAATTTTGAGAAAATTAGCAAAAATTAGCATTTTTCAAAATTTGAATGTATCTGCTTGTAAGACACATAGTAATACCACACAAAATTGTTACTAGTTAACATTTTCCATATGTCTACTTTATGTTTGCATCGTTTTTTGAACGTCCTTTTATTTTTCTAGGACTTTACAAGGCTTATAACTTTAGCAGCAATTTCTCACATTTTCAAGAAAATTTCCAAAACCTATTTTTTTGGGGGACCAGTTCAGTTCTGAAGTGACCTTGAGGCCCCAATATATTAGAAACCCCAATAAATCAATTTTAAAAACTGCACCCCTCAAAGTATTCAAAACAGTATTTAGAAAGTTTCTTAACCCTTTAGGCGTTTCACAGGAATTAATGCAAAGTGGAGGTGAAATTTACAAATTACATTTTTTTTGCAGATAATCCATTTTGATCCATTTTTTTCTGTAAGGGTATGTGCACATGTAGTGTTTTAAGCCATCTTCGGGCTGTAAACGTCCCGAAAAACAGCTAAAAAATTGGAAGCAAAACGCCTACAAACATCTACCAATTGATTTCAATGGGAAATACGGCATTCTGTTTCTACGGGGCGTTTTTTTACGTCTCGTTTTCAAAAAAACAGCACGTAAAAAGATGCCAGAGAAAAAGAAGTGCATGTCACTTCTTCAGACGTTTTTGGAGCCATTTTTCATTGACTCTATAGAAAAACAGCTCCAAAAACGGCTGTTAAAAACGCAGCGAAAAACGTGACTTTGAATAAAAAACGTCTGAAAATCAGGAGCTGTTTTCCCTTGAAAACAGCTTAGTATTTTCAGACGTTTTTTTAGTAAATGTATGAACATACCCTAACACAGAAGGTTTTACCAGAGAAACGCAACTCAATATTTATTGCCTAGATTCTGCAGTTTTTAGAAATATCCCACATGTGGCCCTAGTGTGGTAATGGACTGAAATACAGGCCTCAGAAGCAAAGGAGCACCTAGCGGATTTTGGGGCCTCCTTTCTATTAGAATATATTTTAGGCACCATGTTGTCACATTGGGTTCGTGGACCCACTGGGCCGTACCGCCTTGACGGTATGGCAGCTGGCCAACAAGGCGCAGGTCACAGTCTATAGTTCGTATAGTGTACCTGTGGCAGCTCGGATAGTAGCAAGGCAGTCTCGGCTGGGACTAGGCAGCACGTAGTCGTCAGGCGTGGAGTAGCAGGATAGGCGTGGAATACAGCACAGCACAACTACATATCAGCACGGCACTTGACCAGGATAACACCGGATACAGGATACAGGTACGGAGAACACTTGGAACTATGTTACAGCTGGCACCCAGAGGTATCGGCCAGGACCGGAGCTAGCATCCGATCCGGCCGATTAACCCCTCAGATGCTGCGATCAATAGAGATCGCAGTATGTGAGGAGTTTTTAGCCACCGGCACCCCAGCAACGTGATCACTGGGTTGCTGGTGGCTGCAAAGGCGATCAGAGGCCTAATACTTACCTCCCAGTCTGCCAGCAATGAAAGCCTCCTATGCCCCGCTCGGCGGCAGGGCCTAAAAGGCTTCCGCTACCATCGGCAAGATGGCGCAGGCTCCGCTTCCGGCTCAGAAGCTGACCCGGCGTCATCAGCAGTGGGTGTCCGCTGTATGTTACAGCAGACACCCCGATGTATCGGCAGGAACCGGAGCTAACTCCGATTCCTGCCATTAACCCCTTCGATGCAGCGATCCAATGCGATCGCTGCATCAAAGTGGTTTGTAGCAAATCGGCGGCCTGCCATGCGATGGCAAGGCTGGCGAATGCTACTATGGCAACAGGAGGCCTAACAATGGCCTCCTGTCTGCCATTACGGAAGCCGATTAGGCCCCGACCAGAGCCAGAGCCTGATCGGCTTGCTGTCAGTGAATAACTGACAGTTCAAATACATTGCACTACAAAGGTAGTGCAATGTATTAGAACATCAATCAAACAGTTGGACCTTCAAGTCCCCTAGTGGAACTAAAGAAACCTGTAAAAAATAAAATAAAAGTTTCAAGTAATAACATAAAACATGATCGCCCTATTTCCCTTATCAAGTCATTATTATTGTATAAAAAAAAGAATAAAACCATACATATTTGGTATCGCCGCGTCCGTAACCACCCGAACTATAAAAATATTATGTCAGTTGTCCCTCGCAGTGAACACGGCAAAAAACAACCTAAAAAATAATGCCAGAATTGCTTTTTTTTTGGTCACTTTGTCTTACACAAATTTAAATAAAAGGTGATCAAAAAGTCGCATGTATCCAAAAATGGTACCTATAAAAGCTATTACTTGTCTCGCAAAAAACAAGCCCTCAGACAATTTCGTCGACAAAAAAATTTAAATGTTATGGCTCTTACAACTTGGCGACAGAAAAAATACATTATTTTTACAAAAGTCATTTTATTGTACAAAAAGTTGTAAAACATAAAAAAGTTCTATAAATTAGGTATCGCCGGAATCGTACTGACCCGCAGAAAGAAGGTAACATGTAATTTATAATGCATGGTGAACGCTGTATAAAACAAACTATGGCAGAATTGCTGTTTTTTGATTACCTTGCCTCCCAAAAAAAAGGATAACAAGTAATCAAAAAGTTGCATGTACCCCAAAATGGTACCAATAATAACTACAGCTCGTCCCGCAAAAAAACAGCCCTCATACCACTACGTCCATGAAAAAATAAAATAAATTAAGGCTCCAATAAGTCAGGAAAGAAAAGTATGCAGTTGTGCCTGTCCGAGGGGAACATTTCTTCTGTTTCAAGAGGCGAATTATGAAGGTACTAAAATTAGGGAACCAGGAAGGAGAGGGCCCAAACATATCTACCGGAAGAGAGGGTGCCCGTATTATACCAGGACAACACTTTCCCAGCAAAATTCCCCAAACTGAAAAGGTCCGGAGTGTGGACCAAAAGGGCGATAAGGAAGGACACCATTTATCAGTGCGACACCGGCCTGTGCAGAAAGGATTGTGTCACAGCGTAACACACATCTATGGATCATTTTATTGTTTTTTTACCCCATTATTATACCACCTGACTATGCCCCTGATATACTCTGCCCAGCTTACATGTACCCCCACATTATAAATGGAAACACCAGCAATACTCAAACAAATCTACTGCCAAGCAAAATCCACGCTCCAAAAGCTAAATTGAGCTCCTTTCCATCTGAGCCCTACAGCATGCCCAAACAGCAGTTTACTTCCACATATATGGTATCGCCATACCTGGAAGAACCCTTTTAACAATTTTTGGGGTGTGTGTCTCCAGTGGCATAAGCTGGGCACTACATATTTTCCACTGAATTGTCACATCTAGGGAAAAATGTTAATTTTTACTTTGCACCATCCGCAGCGCAATCATTTATGGAAAAGACCTGTGGGGTGAAAATGCTCACTACACCCCTTAATAAATGCCTTGAGGGGTGTAGTTTCCAAAATGGGGTCATTTCTCAGCGGTTTCTTTTATTATTTCACATCAGAGCATCTGCAATTGTGAACCAATACTGTAATGTCGGGGTAGGTAGACAGACAGGTGAGCCCTAATCTACCCGCCACTCAGTCCCTGCCTACTTGCAACGACCCGCCCTAGGCGACAGGGTACAACTGGGCGACGGTCCCTACACTCAATAGGTGCACGACAGACAAACAGACAAGGGTACAAAGAAGCCAGGGAAATAAGGAAGCTGCCCACGGGGACACCGTGAGCAACAAGCGAAGTGAACGAGCCGAGTCAAAACAGGAGATGAGCGAGGTACAAAAACGCAGAGCAGAAGAGTGGTCAGTAAAGCCAAGGTCAATCACAAGCAGAGGATAAGTAGTTCAAGAAGCTGCAGCAGGGCCAGGAAACCAGCAGAGAAGAATCACAAGCAAAGGAGGAACAGGAAAGGCAGGTATAAATAGACAGATGGCGGGAGCTAGCTCCGTCTGGCCAGGCTGTGATAGGCTCTCCCACTCCTAACCTGCCATCCTGGGTGGTGGAAGATGGAGTCAGTCTCACAGACATAGAAGCAGGTGCAGACTGATTAACTATGGGCGTCGACACAGAAGTTGTGTCTGGCAGATCCTTTACAGTACCCCCCCCCTTTATGAGGGGCCACCGGACCCTTTCTAGGTGGACCTGGTTTATTGGGGAAACGAAGGTGGAACCTCCTGAGCAATACCCCAGCGTGAACATCCCGGGCAGGTACCCAAGTCCTCTCCTCAGGCCCGTATCCCCTCCAATGGACCAGGTACTGGAGGAAGCCTTGGGCCATCCTGCTGTCCACAATCTTGGCCACCTCGAATTCTACCTCCTCAGGGGTGAGAACAGGGACCGGAGGTTTCCTCGAGGGAGCCAAGGACGGGGAGCAGCGTTTAAGGAGGGAGGCATGAAACACGTTGTGTACTCGAAAAGACGGGGGCAACTCCAGTCGGAAGGAGACAAGGTTAAGTACTTCTTAAGTCTTTTGTATGCTCTGGGACGCCTCTAGGTACTTCTGAACCTGGGCCCAGACTGTGCACAGTTCCCGATGAACGACATCTACCTCGGGATTGTTGGAACTACCAGGTGAAACTGAGGAGAACCGTGGATTAAACCCAAAATTACAGAAAAAGGGGGAGACCCCTGACGAGTTACTGACCCGGTTATTAAGGGAAAATTTGGCAAGGGAAATTAATGAGACCCAATCATATTGACAGTCAGAGATAAAACACCTTAAATATTGTTCAAGAGACTGATTATTCCTCTCAGTTTGGCCATTAGTTTCAGGTTGGAAGGCAGAAGAGAAGGACAGATAAATCTCCAACTTTTTACAGAAGGCTCTCCAAAACAATGAAACAAATGGTACCCCTCTGTCAGAAACAATATTGACAGGGACCCCATGAAGATGCAGGATGTGTTTGACAAACAAGGTAGCTAACGTCTTAGCATTGGGTAGTTTCTTGAGGGGCACAAAGTGGCACATCTTACTGAAGCGGTCTACTACAACACACACCAACGACTTGCCTTGAGATGGAGGCAAATCGGTGATAAAATCCATGGAGATATGGGTCCAAGGTCTCTGGGGAATGGGCAAAGTACATATAGTTACATAGTTAGTACGGCTGAAAAAAGACACATGTCCATCAAGTTCAACCAAGGGAAGGGAAAAGGGAAGGAAAAATTTCTACACATAGGAGCTAATATTTTTTTGTTCTAGGAAATTATCTAACCCTTTTTTAAAGCCATCTACTGTCCCTGCTGTGACCAGCTCCTGCGGTAGGCTATTCCATAAATTCACAGTTCTCACTGTAAAGAAGCCTTGTCGCCTCTGCAGCTTGAACCTTTTTTTCTCCAGACGGAGGGAGTGCCCCCTTGTTTTTTGAGGGGGTTTTACAAGGAACAGGATTTCACCATATTTTTTGTATGTGCCATTAATATATTTATATAAGTTAATCATGTCCCCCCTTAGTCTTCTTTTTTCAAGGCTAAATAGGTTTAATTCTTTCAATCTTTCCTCATAACTTAAATTCTCCATGCCCCTTATTAGCTTCGTTGCTCTTCTTTGTATTTTTTCCAACTCCAGGGCATCCTTTCTATGAACTGGAGCCCAGAACTGAACTGCATATTCTAGATGAGGCCTCACTAATGCTTTGTAAAGTGGCATTATTACATCCCTGTCCCGCGAGTCCATGCCTCTTTTAATACACGACAATATCCTGCTGGCCTTTGAAGCAGCTGATTGACACTGCATGCTGTTATTGAGTTTATGATTTACAAGTACACCCAGATCCTTCTCAACAAGTGAATCCGCCAGTGTAGCGCCCCCTAGGACATATGATGCATGCAGGTTGTTGGTACCAAGATGCATAACTTTACATTTATCTACATTAAACTTCATTTGCCAAGTGGACGCCCAAACACTTAGTTTGTTTAAATCTGCCTGTAATTCATGAACATCTTCCATAGTCTGAACTATATTACATAGCTTGGTGTCATCTGCAAAAATAGAAATAGTGCTATTAATCCCTTCCTCTATATCATTAATAAATAAGTTGAATAATAGTGGTCCCAGCACTGAACCCTGGGGTACACCACTTATAACCGGGGACCATTCAGAGAAGGAATCATTGACCACAACCCTCTGGATACGGTCCTTGAGCCAATTCTCAATCCAATTACAAACTATATTTTCTAAACCTATAGTCCTTAATTTACCCATTAGGCGTCTATGGGGGACAGTGTCAAATGCCTTTGCAAAGTCTAAAAACACTAAATCCACAGCGGCCCCTCTGTCTAGACTTCTGCTCACCTCTTCATAAAAACAGATTAGGTTAGTTTGACAACTTCTGTCCTTAGTAAAACCGTGCTGGCTGTCACTTATAATGCTATTTATTGTCACATAATCCTGTATATAGTCCCTCAATAGCCCCTCAAACATTTTCCCCACGATGGATGTTAAGCTTACTGGTCTATAATTACCCGGGGAAGACCTAGAGCCCTTTTTGAAAATAGGCACCACATTTGCCCTGCGCCAGTCCCTTGGCACTATACCAGTCACTAGAGATTCTCTGAATATTATGAAAAGGGGGACAGAAATAACTGAACTAAGCTCTTTAAGAATTCTAGGGTGTAACCCATCTGGTCCCGGAGCCTTGTGCACATTTATTTTATTTAATTTAGTTTGGACCATCTCTACATTCATCCAATTCAGTATATCAACTGATATATTAACAGCACTGGCACCGGCTACATCAGCTGCTCTTTCTTCTGTTGTATATACAGAGCTAAAGAACCCATTTAGTAACTCTGCCTTCTCTTGATCCCCTGTGATCAACTCCCCATTACCATTATCTAGGGGTCCTACATGTTCAGACCTTGGCTTTTTTGCATTTATATGCTTGAAGAATTTTTTAGGATTTGTTTTACTATCCTTGGCCACCTGCCTTTCATTTTGTATTTTTGCTAATTTTATTACATTTTTACAGATTTTATTAAGCTCTTTATATTTTACAAAGGCTACAGCTGTACCCTCAGATTTGTATTTTTTAAATGCCCTTTTTTTGTCATGTATTGCCCCTTTCACAGAAGGTGTAAGCCATGTGGGGTTTAATTTGAGTCGTTTATACTTATTACCTGTAGGAATAAATTTTGCACTATAATAACTCAAAGTAGATTTGAAAATCTCCCATTTATCATTTGTTCCATTATTTGACATTAGTTCTTCCCAGTCTATATCCTGAATTGCAGCCCTCATCCTGGGGAAATTGGCTTTCTTAAAATTAAATGTTTTTGCCCTCCCAGCCTGCGTTTGTTTTTTACAGTATAGGTAAAATGTAACTATATTATGATCACTGTTACCGAGGTTTTCACGAACATTGACATTCCCAACAAGATCTGCATTATTAGAAATGACCAGATCCAACAGAGCTTCACCTCTAGTCGGGTCTTCCACAAACTGGCCCATAAAATTTTCCTGCAACAGGTTGAGGAAATGTCTCCCCTTTGCAGTTGAAGCCGAACCATGACACCAATTAATATCCCGGAAATTAAAATCTCCCATTATCACTACAGTACCCGCCTGTGCAGCCCGCTCCATCTGTTTATATATCTGACCTTCCATCTCCTCAGTTATATTGGGGGGTCTATAGATTACACCAAAAGTAATTTTTTCAGTGTTTACCTCCCTTTCTAGTTCCACCCACAAGGTTTCAACCTCCTCACAGTCTTCACCCACTATTGTCTCTTTCACACTCGCCTTCATATCACTTTTCACATACAGACATACACCACCACCTTTCCTATTTGTCCTGTCTTTACGAAAAAGTGTAAAACCCTGTAGATTTACAGCCCAGTCATGTGAAGAGTCCAGCCATGTTTCAGCAACACCAACTATATCTATATTTTCTTCCAGTATCAAGGCCTCCAGCTCCCCCATTTTGCTTGCTAGACTTCTGGCATTTGTGAACATACACTTTAACTTGCCTGTCAGTTTTTCACTTTTATTATCAGAAATGTGATTTGACATTAATCGGTCCTTTTTATTTACACTGATGTTTTGCAACGAAAGGATCTCCTTATCTTGTTGTCTAGTCCTCTCCCCACATTCTGTTTCTCCCCCCACCAATATAGTCTGACCCCTCTCTAACCTGGCTACCCCTTTTTTTTCTACATTGACCTCCCTCCTCAGCCCTAGTTTAAATACTCCGCCACCCCAGCTAGAATTCTCTCCCCCAGCACAGCGGACCCCCTTCCATTTAGGTGCAAATCATCTGCAGAATACAGTTTGTACCCCAATGAAAAGTCAGCCCAGTGCTCTAGGAACCCAAATCCTTCTCCTCTACACCAAGACTTCAGCCATGCATTTAACTCCCTAAGCTCCCGCTGTCTTTCCTGTGATGCGCATGGCACAGGCAGTATTCCTGAGAATACAACCTTGGAGGTCCTTCCCTTCAGCTTGTAGCCTAGTTCTTTAAAATTATTCTTAAGGCTCCTCCACCTACCATTTATTCTGTCGTTGGTACCGACATGGACCACGACAGCTGGATCATCACCAGCCCCTCCCAGCAATTTGTCCACCCGTTCCACCACATGCCGAACCCTGGCACCAGGGAGACAGCAAACCATTCGGTTGAGGCGGTCTTGGCGACAAATTATTCTATCCGTCTTCCTGATTATAGAATCCCCTACAACTATCAATTGTCTTGGCTTGCCTGCATTACCATCCCGCCGACTACTAGCTGGGCTGTTCTCCCGGCTGTTAGGGAGATCAGTATCCACTAGGGCTGCCTTTTCTGAGACTGACACCCTCGCATCATCACCCAACCTGGCAATTTTGCTTGGAATGCCAGAAACCGGATCGGCCTTCCTTGTCTTTGACCCCTTTCTACTGCCCCTAACTACATTAACCCAGCTACTTACCTGATCCTGCTCACCCATGTCTTCACCCTCCAGTTCTAACCCACTAACTGCATGCTCTGTGAGCAGCAAGCTCCGCTCAAAATTGTCTATCCTCCTCAGTGTTGCATTCTGCTCCTCCAGATCTCTAATACGAGCTTCCAGGTGAACAACATGCTCACATCTGCCACAGAGATATTCACCCTGGAACTCCGGCTCCAGTCGTGTATACATATGACAAACTGTGCACTGAAGAAAACCTCCAATCTTGCTATCCATTATCCAAGTTACACCAAAACAGCGAACAATTGTCAAAGAAAAAGAAGAGTACTTACTGGGGCTTCAACTCCTCTTTTCCACTCCGGTTTTAGAACTCCACTTAGTTCACAAGCCACTTAAACCACCAAGCTCAGAAAGAGCAAGCTCAAAATGAGGTCTGCTGACTAATTTATACCACCTGTGTCCAGTTAACCCCTTCCCCCTCGTCAGCTGTTCAGCTGGAACGAATCTGCAAGGGAAAAAAAAAAAATTTACAAATTTTTTTTTTTAAATTGTGTGAGTTTTTGCTATCTTCTATTTGCTAGCAATCAAAACAGATTCACAAACACAGAAATACAGCAACACAATACAGAAGTACAGCAACACAATCCGGTTTTAGAACTCCACTTAGTTCACAAGCCACTTAAACCACCAAGCTCAGAAAGAGCAAGCTCAAAATGAGGTCTGCTGACTAATTTATACCACCTGTGTCCAGTTAACCCCTTCCCCCTCGTCAGCTGTTCAGCTGGAACGAATCTGCAAGGGAAAAAAAAAAAATTTACAAATTTTTTTTTTTAAATTGTGTGAGTTTTTGCTATCTTCTATTTGCTAGCAATCAAAACAGATTCACAAACACAGAAATACAGCAACACAATACAGAAGTACAGCAACACAATCCGGTTTTAGAACTCCACTTAGTTCACAAGCCACTTAAACCACCAAGCTCAGAAAGAGCAAGCTCAAAATGAGGTCTGCTGACTAATTTATACCACCTGTGTCCAGTTAACCCCTTCCCCCTCGTCAGCTGTTCAGCTGGAACGAATACAGAAATACAGCAACACAATACAGAAGTACAGCAACACAATCCGGTTTTAGAACTCCACTTAGTTCACAAGCCACTTAAACCACCAAGCTCAGAAAGTAAGCCCGCTGGTCGGGACCTGGGAGTCTTGGACCTAGCACAAACTTCACAAGCGGTGACGTAGGCCTTAACGTCTTTGAGCAACCCAGGCCACCAATAGTTTCTGGCAATGAAGTGCTTGGTACCCAGGATGCCTGGATGGCCAGATAGTGCAGAATCATGATTTTCCCTAAGTACCCTTAGGGGAACAAACAGCTTGTTCTCAGGAAGGTTCCCGGGAGCTGAACCTTGATCAGCCGCAATTTCAGAGACTAAATCAGAATCAATAGAAGAAATGATTATACCGGGAGGCAAAATACAAGCAGGATCTTCCTCCAAAGGAGGGCTGGCCATGAAGCTACGCGACAGTGCATCAGACTTAATATTTTTAGACCCAGCCCTATAGGTGAACAAAAAGTTAAATCTGGTAAAAAATAACGCCCATCGAGCTTGTCTCGGGTTTAGCCTCCGGGCAGATTCTAGGAAAAGCAGATTCTTGTGGTCGGTAAGGACCGTTACCTGGTGCCTAGCCCCCTCCAGGAAGTGGCGCCACTCTTCAAATGCCCATTTAATAGCTAAGAGTTTGCGGTTGCCAATATCATAGTTACTCTCAGTGGGCGAAAACTTCCTGGAAAAGTAGGCACAGGGGCGGAGATGGGTGAGGGACCTGGTACCCTGGGACAACACAGCCCCCACTCCCTCCTCGGACGCGTCAACCTCCACGATAAATGGCTGCATTTGGTTGGGCTGAACCAGCACTGGGGCCGAGATAAAGCACTTCTTAAGGACCTCAAAAGCCTGGACAGCCTCAGGAGGCCAGTGGAGGAGGTTAGCACCTTTGCGAGTGAGATCCGTAAGAGGCTTAGCGATGACCGAGAAGTTAGCAATAAATCTCCTATAATAATTAGCGAACCTCAGGAAGCACTGCAACACCTTCAGGGAGGCAGGTTGGACCCATTCCGCCACAGCCTGGACCTTGGCGGGGTCCATGCGGAATTCATGAGGAGTGAGGATTTGACCCAAAAACGGTATCTCCTGCACCCCAAACACACATTTTTCGGTCTTAGCAAACAGTTTGTTTTCCCGAAGGGCCTGGAGCACCTTCCTGACATGCTCAATGTGGGAGGACCAGTCCTTGGAAAACACAAGTATGTCATCAAGGTACACTACAAGAAATACCCCCAGGTAGTCTCTTAAAATCTCATTTATGAAATTCTGGAAGACCGCGGGAGCATTACACAACCTAAAGGGCATGACGAGGTATTCAAAATGACCTTCGGGCGTGTTAAACACAGTCTTCCACTCATCCCCCTATTTGATGCGGATAAGGTTATAAGCCCCCCGTAGATCAAACTTAGAGAACCATTGGGCCCCCTGAACCTGATTGAAGAGATCAGGAATCAAAGGAAGGGGATACTGGTTCCTTACAGTGACCTTATTCAAGTTTCGGTAGTCAATGCATGGCCTAAGACCACCATCCTTCTTCCCTACGAAGAAGAAGCCAGCACCTACCGGAGAAGTAGAGGGGCGAATGTAACCCTTGGCCAGGCATTCCTGGATATACACTCTCATAGCTTCACGTTCGGGACACGAGAGATTAAATATCCTACCCTTAGGGAGCTTAGCTCCTGGTACCAAATCAAATGCACAATCGTATTCTCTATGAGGTGGTAACACTTCGGAGGCCTCTTTAGAGAAAACATCAGCGAAGTCCTGAACAAACTCAGGTAGAGTGTTCACCTCCTCAGGGAGAGAAATAGAATTAACAGAAAAACATGACGTCATGCATTCATTACCCCATTTGGTAAGATCCCCAGTATTCCAGTCAAATGTGGGATTTGGCAACTGCAACCAGGGAAGGCCTAAAACCAAATCGGACGATAATCCCTGCATCACCAGTACAGAGCACTGCTCCAAATGCATGGAGCGAACAAGGAGTTCAAAAACAGGGGTATGCTGTGTAAAATAACCATTAGCAAGAGGAGTGGAGTCGATACCCACTACCGGGACAGGTTTAGGAAAATCAATTAATGGTATAGCTAGAGACATAGCAAATTCCACAGATATAATATTAGCAGAAGACCCTGAATCCATGAAGGCACTGCCGGTAGCAGACCTACCACCAAAAGAGACCTGAAAGGGAAGCAAGATTTTATTACGTTTCATATTTACGGGAAATACCTGTGCGCCCAAGTGATCTCCCCGATGGTCACTTAGGCGCGGAAGTTCTTCCGGCTGCTTATTCTTACGCCTAGGACAGTTGTTCACTTGATTCTTGTCATCCCCACAGTAGAAGCAGAGACCATTCTTCCTGCGGAACTCTCTACGTTGTTGGGGGGACACGGAGGCCCCGAGTTGCATAGGTACCTCCAAGTCTTCCATGGAAGAATGAAGCAACGGAACCTCGGGAGGCATCATGGGGCAGTCAGTGGAGAAAACACAAACACGTTCAAGTCGTCGTTCCCTGAGACGTCGGTCAAGTCGTACAGCTAAAGCCATAACCTGATCTAGGGAGTCAGAAGAGGGATAGCTAACTAGCAGGTCTTTCAGGGCGTTCGACAGACCCAATCTAAACTGGCACCTTAAGGCAGGGTCATTCCACGAGAAGCTACGCACCACTTCCTAAAGTCAGAACAATACTCCTCAACAGGTCTCTTACCCTGACGTAAGGTCACCAGCTGACTCTCAGCAAAGGCAGTCTTGTCAGTCTCGTCATAAATGAGCCCGAGAGCAGAAAAGAAAAGATCAACAGAGGAAAGTTCTGGGGCGTCAGGAGCCAAGGAGTAGGCCCATTCTTGGGAACCGTCCTGGAGCCGGGACATAATTATACCCACCCGCTGGCTCTCAGAACCAGAGGAGTGGGGCTTTAAGCGAAAATAGAGCCTACAACTTTCCCGAAAGGAGAAAAAGGTCTTCCGGTCCCCTGAGAACCGGTCGGGCAACTTGAGGTGGGGTTCAAGAGGTGAGGTGAGGGGCACTACCAGGGTAGCATCAGGCTGGTTGTCCCTCTGAGCCAGGGCCTGGACCTGTAGGGAGAGGCCCTGCATTTGCTGAGCCAGGGTCTCAAGGGGGTCCATAGTAGTGTCAGGGACCAGGGTAGACTAGGTATATGGGCTTGTGATTATGTAATGTCGGGGTAGGGAGACAGAAAGGTGAGCCCTATCTACCCGCCACTCAGTCCCTGCCTACTTGCAACGACCCGCCCTAGGCGACGGGGTACAACTGGGCGACGGTCCCTACACTCAATAGGTGCACGACAGACAAACAGACAAGGGTACAAAGAAGCCAGGGAAATGGGGAAGCTGCCCACGGGGACAGCGTGAGCAACAAGCGAAGTGAACGAGCCGAGTCAAACCAGGAGATGAGCGAGGTACAAAAACGCAGAGCAGAAGAGTGGTCAGTAAAGCCAAGGTCAATCAGAAGCAGAGGATAAGTAGTTCAAGAAGCTGCAGCAGGGCCAGGAAACCAGCAGAGAAGAATCACAAGCAAAGGAGGAACAGGAAAGGCAGGTATAAATAGACAGAGGGCGGGAGCTAGCTCCGTCTGGCCAGGCTGTGATAGGCTCTCCCACTCCTAAGCCTGCCATCCTGGGTGGTGGAAGATGGAGTCAGTCTCACAGACATAGAAGCAGGTGCAGACTGATTAACTATGGGCGTCGACACAGAAGTTGTGTCTGGCAGATCCTTTACAAATACTGTGTAAGTTGCCAAATTAGGCCTTAATTTCGCAAGGTACGCTCCCATTCCTGAGCCCTGTCGATAGTCCAGGTAATAGATTAGGGCCACGTGTAGGGTGTTTCTAAAACCGGCAAACACAGCATAATAATTAAAGAGCTGTCTTGTTATGGTGGCACAAGCTGGGCACCACATATTGGCATATCTATGGAAAAAATACAATTTTCCCTCTGCAACATCGAGTGCACACTAATTTCTGCAAAGCACCTGCGGGGTTAAAATGCTCGCTACACCCCTAGGTGAATACCTTGAGGGGTGTAGTTTCCAAAATGGGGTCACTTGTGGGGGTTTCCACTGTTTTGCTCCCACAGGGGCTTTGCAAATGCGACATAGTGCCCAGAAACCAATCCAGCAAAATCTGCACTCCAAAAGCCAAATGGCGCTCCTTCCCTTCTGAGCCCTATCGTGTGCCCAAACAGCAGCTAATGACCACATATCGGGTATTGCCGTACTCAGGAGAAATTACTTTACAAACGTTGGGGTTCTTTTTTTCCTTTGTTTATTGAGAAAATGAAAAAATTTGAGCTAAAACTACGTCTTATTGAAGAAAAAGGATTTTTTTGTTTTCACTGCCCAATCCTAATAAAATCTATGAAACATCTGTGGGGTCAAAATGCTCACTACACCCCTAGGTGAATAGCTTGAGGGGTGTAGTTTCCAAAATGGGGTCTTTTGTGGAGGGTTGCCACTGTTTTAGTCCCACAGGGACTTTGCAAATGCGACATACAGTGAAGGAAATAAGTATTTGAGCCCTTGCTGATTTTGTAAGTTTGCCCACTGTCAAAGACATGAACAGTCTAGAATTTTTAGGCTAGGTTAATTTTACCAGTGAGAGATAGATTATATAAAAAAAAAAAAAAGAAAATCACATAGTCAAAATTATATATATATTTATTTGCATTGTGCACAGAGAAATAAGTATTTGATCCCCTACCAACCATTAAGAGTTCAGCCTCCTCCAGACCAGTTACACGCTCCAAATCAACTTGATGCCTGCATTAAAGACAGATGTCTTAAATGGTCACCTGTATAAAAGACTCCTGTCCACAGACTCAATTAATCAGTCTGACTCTAACCTCTACAACATGGGCAAGACCAAAGAGCTTTCTAAGGATGTCAGGGACAAGATCATAGACCTACACAAGGCTGGAATGGGCTATAAAACCATAAGTAAGACGCTGGGTGAGAAGGAGACAACTGTTGGTGCAATAGTAAGAAGACATACAATGGAAGACATACAAAATGACTGTCAATCGACATCGATCTGGGGCTCCATGCAAAATCTCACCTCGTGGGGTATCCTTGATCCTGAGGAAGGTGAGAGCTCAGCCGAAAACTACACGGGAGGAACTTGTTAATGATCTCAAGGCAGCTGGGACCACAGTCACCAAGAAAACCATTGGTAACACATTACGCCGTAATGGATTAAAATCCTGCAGTGCCCGCAAGGTCCCCCTGCTCAAGAAGGCACATGTACAGGCCCGTCTGAAGTTTGCAAATGAACATCTGGATGATTCTGAGAGTGATTGGGAGAAGGTGCTGTGGTCAGATGAGACTAAAATTGAGCTCTTTGGCATTAACTCAACTCGCCGTGTTTGGAGGAAGAGAACTGCTACCTATGACCCAAAGAACACCGTCCCCACTGTCAAGCATGGAGGTGGAAACATTATGTTTTGGGGGTGTTTCTCTGCTAAGGGCACAGGACTACTTCACCGCATCAATGGGAGAATGGATGGAGCTATGTACCGTCAAATCCTGAGTGACAACCTCCTTCCCTCCACCAGGACATTAAAAATGGCTCGTGGCTGGGTCTTCCAGCACGACAATGACCCAAAACATACAGCCAAGGCAACAAAGGAGTGGCTCAAAAAGAAGCACATTAAGGTCATGGAGTGGCCTAGCCAGTCTCCAGACCTTAATCCCATCGAAAACTTATGCAGGTAGCTGAACATCCGAGTTGCCAAGTGACAGCCTCGAAATCTTAATGATTTACAGATGATCTGCAAAGAGGAGTGGGCAAAAATTCCATCTAACATGTGTGCAAACCTCATCATCAAATACAAAAAACGTCTGACTGCTGTGCTTGCCAACAAGGGTTTTGCCACCAAGTATTAAGTCTTGTTTGCCAAAGGGATCAAATACTTATTTCTCTGTGCACAATGCAAATAAATATATATAATTTTGACTATGTGATTTTCAGTTTTTTTTTTTTTATATAATCTATTTCTCACTGGTAAAATTAACCTAGCCTAAAAATTCTAGACTGTTCATGTCTTTGACAGTGGGCAAACTTACAAAATCAGCACGGGATCAAATACTTATTTCCTTCACTGTAGCAACCAGAAACCAATACAGCAAAATCTGTACTCCAAAAGCCAAATGGCACTCCTTTCCTTCTGAACCCTACTGTGTGCCCAAACAGTTTATGATCACATATCGGGTATTGCCGTACTCAGGAGAAATTGCTTTACAAATGTGGTGGTGCTTTTTCTCCTTTAGTCCTTGTGGAAATTAGAAAAAATTAGCTAAACCTCCATTTTCTTTGAAAGAATGTAGATTTTAATTTTCACGGCCTACTTCCAATTATTTCTGAAATAAACTTGTGGAGTCAAAATGCTCACTACACCCCTAGATAATGTTCTAAACATATGTCTCATGGGACTATATAGTATAAGGGCTGAGTCACCAGCAAGTGCGGGTTTCAATTTCCCCAATGTCAGAATAGAAACTCCAACTTACATTTAGATAAAGCACAAAAGAAAAAGGAGTCAAATACTATTAGAGTATAAATTGCCAAAGGCATAGAAAAATACATATTTTATTGAACAATACAAAATACATGGTTAAAATACAGACTACAAATCAAACAACTGTATATCTCCAAATATGTAGGAGGAAAAGTAGAACCACAGTAGTTGTAAGTGTATACACAGGAAAAAGGAAGTTCTCAAAGAGAGGTTATGTTAATTATTCTAAGGTAACTCAAGTAAAGATATAGGGCATAAAGCAAAGTGTGCACATGTTCATATCCCATAATATGTCATATCACCATTACATTGAATCATGTAATGTAGAGTGGAAGATGACGTAAACAGTAAATATTAGTAATAATTTTCTCCCACACTAGTTGTATTTGGGAAACATTAGGCAGTGAGCTCAGCCTATCTAAGGCTATGTTCACACAGAGTATTTTGGGGGAGGAATATCTGCCTCAAAATTCCGTTTGGAACTTTGAGGCAGATATTCCTCTCCCTGCACGCCGATTTTCGCGGCAATTATCGAGCCGTTTTTCGCCCGCGGACATTGAGCGCCGCGGGCATAAAACGGCGAGAAATACGCTTTCTCCTGCCTCCCATTGAAGTCAATGGGAGGTCAGAGGCGGAAGCGCCCGAAGATAGGGCATGTCGCTTCTTTTTCCCGCGAGGCAGTTTTACTGCTCGCGGGAAAAAGACGCCGACGCCTCCCATTGAAATCAATGGGAGGCGTTCTCGGGCCGTTTTTGCCGAGTTTTGCGACGCGGTTTCCGCGTCAAAAAACTCGGCAAAATACCCCGTGTGAACATAGCCTAAGCCTCAAGTGAGGACACAACGTTTCTCATAGTATAAGGGTATGTGCACACACACTAATTACGTCCGTAATTGACGGACGTATTTCGGCCGCAAGTCCCGGACCGAACACAGTGCAAGGAGCCGGGCTCCTAGCATCATACTTATGTACGACGCTAGGAGTCCCTGCCTCTCCGTGGAACTACTGTCCCGTACTGAAAACATGATTACAGTACGGGACAGTTGTCCTGCAGCGAGGCAGGGACTCCTAGCATCGTACATAAGTATGATGCTAGGAGCCCGGCTCCCTGCACTGTGTTCGGTCCGGTACTTGCGGCCGAAATACGTCCGTCAATTACGGACGTAATTAGTTTGTGTGCACATACCCATAATAGCATAACAAGTCGTTTAGTTGTAGTAAAACCTGTGTTATTACTAACACATGTAGCTCCTCAGATGCAGTGACTCCTCAGATGCAGTGACTTCGGTTGATGATTCTGCCTGCTGCATTAATGAGAGTGACCAGGGGAATGATATTTAAAGTGAATGAGGATCGGAGGGGAGCTAGGTGCCTGGCTCCCCTCACACATGTGAGTACGATTCCATTAGCATGCTAATTTGACTGCATTACATTGAACTTCAATACAGCCGCTCTCCAAAATATGTTTTCTATATTTTTACATTGTTTATACGGAACCTGATAACGAAGGACTCTGGCAGGATTGCAGTGGCTGGAAAATAAGTTTATTTCTGTCTGCTTTGGATTATTTGTGGGTGGTAACTTAGTTGCCACTCACAGACAGTAAGTTGAGAAAACATACTACTTAATAAAAAAGGCTAATATTATTGTGGCTGGTATATTTGCGCTCCTTCCTTTTTTCTGTTCGTTCAATTAGGCAATATTTTGGACACACGGCGGAGCTCAGAAAGGCAGGAGCGCTATTTGGCATATAGATTTTGCTGCATTGTTTTTTTGGTGCAATGTCGCATATGCAGAGCCCCTGAGGTAGCAGTACAGAAACCCCAGAAAAGTGACTCCATTTTGGAAACTACACCCCTCGGGGCATTTATCTAGGCGTGTTTCATAGATTTTGTTAGAATAAGGGTATGTGCACACGACCTCTTTTCAGACGAATTACACCTGAAAATACGGCTCCAATACGTCGGCTAACATCTGCCCATTGCTTGCAATTGATCTTACGATGTTCTGTGCAGACGAGCTGTCATTTTACGCGTCGCTGTAAAAAGATGGCACGTAAAATTACGGCCGCGTCAAAGAAGTGCAGGACACTTCTTGTGATGTCATTGGAGCCGTTTTTCATTGACTCCAATGAAAACCAGCTCCAATTACGTCCGTAAAAGACGCCGCGAAAAACGCGTGCACTTGTAAAAACGTCTGAAATTCTGGAGCTGTTTTCTCCTGAAAACAGCTCTGTAATTTCAGACGTATTTGGCATTGTCGTGTGCACATAACCTTAGGCAGTGAAAATTGAAAATTGTCGAGCCAATACGATTACGCCAAAAGCAAATGTATATAGTTTTTTTATGTTTTACAGCATTTGCATAATAAAATAATTTTTTTATTTTTTGTGTCGCTATATTCTAAGGGCGGATTTACACGAGCGTGTGCGTTTTGCGCACGCAAAAAGATGCAGCGTTTTGCGTGCGCAAAAGGCACTTAACATCTCCGTGTGTCAGCCCCGTATGGTTGCGCGGCTGCGTGATTTTCGGGCAGCCGTCATCATTATGACACTCCGTTTGGATGTTTGTAAACAGAAAAGCACGTGGTGCTTTTCTGTTTACATTCATAGTTTGACAGCTGTTGCGCGAATCACGCTCGTCCCACGGAAGTGCTTCCGTGTGGCATGCGTGATTTTCACGCACCCATTGACTTCAATAGGTGAGTGATGCGCAAGCAACGCAGAAATATAGGACATGTCGTGAGTTTTACGCAACACACTCACGTTGCGCAAAAATCACGGACTATCTGCACGGCCCTATAGAATAATATAGGTCCGTACGACACACGTGAAAATCACGCGCGTTGCACGGACGTATATCACGTCCGTGTAAATAAGCCCTAAGAGTCATAACTTTTTTATTTTTCCATGAAAAAAGCTGTGTAAGGTCTTGATTTTTGCGGGACTGGTTGTAGTTTTTATTGGTACTAATTTGGTGCACTTTTTTTTTGTATAAACTCTTTTTATTGAAGCAGTTACATAGAAATACATTAGTCAATTACAACAACCATAACAGGCAGCATTTATGCCTGGCACATCAATATGTTATGCTTGAGAACAATATCTTCTCTCCATGACATCTAAAATTTTATGCCATAGCAATCCGATGTTTAATGTATATAATCAGTCTATCTTGTATGCTCAACTGCGATATGACAGACAACCAGACACACAAATAAACAAGTAAACATATCACCGTGACCGTGACTCATGCAATGTTCTTCCCGTACTGTAAGTACTATCAAGTACTAAACACTCTGTACTGTCCCTCTTGATCAAAAATTTTCCTGGACTCCCCTCTCTATCAACGAGTCCCACTCATGTTTTCCTTATCCTTGATTACCTAAAGCCTTGTCCCTATTTGCTAGCCAAGGCTGACAGATTTTGAGAAATTATTTCCTGTTTTTATTTTCCCACCCTGCAAGTTCCTCCAGCCGACATATTTGGTGTATTTTGTTCACTAGTTGGTCCAATGATGGGGGTATTGAGCTCCTCCACAAGGTAGGGATTAATATTTTAGCCGCTGACATTATGTATGTGGGAAGGTTTTTGGAGGATGGGGAGAACTCTTTTGTGGGTAACCACAGTAAAATCAATTCTTTTGTGAGTAACACTGGATTTGAACAAATTCTTGCAATCAGATTTTCTACTTCTTTCCAGAAGGGTTGGATCTCCCTGCATGACCACCATATGTGGGAAATGCTACCCACTTCCCTCTCACACCTCCAGCATTGATCTGAAGTAGATGCCCGAATCCTGTATAAGTAATCCGGCGTTCTGTACCATCTCGTTAGTAGCTTGTAAGAATTTTCTTGCATTCTAACACATCTAGAAAAACCATGTGAATGGCGCAAAATGTAAGATCTATCCTCTGCATCGAACAAACAACCCAGTTCCCTTTCCCATGCTGGTATAAAACCTGGCGTGTCCTTGCTCATATTTGTTATCAACTGTTTGTATATCTTAGAGAGACACTTTTTAGGGGTCTCATCCCATAAAGTGTAGTTTTCCAACCATGTGGGATCAGATTTGCTTGCAGCTACAGAAGCGAGAAACCTCTTACATGTGTGTGTGAAGTCTATCACTTGTAAGCTTGAAGGGCTACGAATTTTCAGTTCCTCATGTAAGGTATGAAGTGTAGGTGGGCCCATTGAGTCAAAAACTCTTTCTATCTTTAAGGACCTCAAATGAGACCAAGAATCAGGAGCCTTAGAGCAAGTGGGGTTCACCAAACATGGAAGTACAGAGAGTGGCGCTAACATTGAGAACTTACTGTCACGTAGATGTAGTGCCGAGGAAGTGTGGCATACCTTAAGCATCCCCCATGTCATATCACTCACTACCGATGCTCTGGCAGGAAGCGTATTTCCGACCCAAAAAGCAGAAGTCTGATTGTGTATCAATAACCCCTTCTCTATAGCTACATGTGGCAATCCCCCTTCAGCCTTTGCCAGTTGTGTCCATCTCCCCAATTGTATTGCATTGTAATCCGAAATTAGGTCTGGCAATGCCAATCCTCCATTTTTTTTCCTTATCAATTGCTGATATGCGATTCTAGGCCTTTTTATTATTCCACATAAATTCCGTGAATAAGCGTCTAAATTTTAGGAAATAATACTTCGGGATGTCAATTGGCAAAGTCTGAAACAGGTATAAAACTTGTGGTAAAATGAATGTAGTAAGGAGATTTTTGCGTCCTATCCACGACATATATGGGATGCGTAGTTTGTTCAAGTAATTTTTAATTTTGTAGTACAATGGGTCGTAGTTCCTGGCAAAAAGCAAGTTTGGGCTAGCCGTAAGTTTCAGTCCTAAATATTGCAGTTCGGATTTTTGCCATTTAAAAGGTGAACATGAGCTAATTGTCAATAAAATATTGTTAGGTAAGGTTATATTTAATGCTTCTGACTTCTCATAATTGATCTTGAAATTTGAAATCCAACCGAATTCTTCAAAAATTTGTATGAGATTTGGGAGGGCCACTACAGGGTTTGTTATGAGGACCAATAAATCATCCGCATATGCAGCTGTTTTGTGCTCGAATTGTCCTACTTTCAGGCCCTTAATAGAGGGAGTTTGTCTAATTTTAAGTAAGAGTGTTTCCATTACCAAAACGAATAACGTGGGGGACAGAGGGCAGCCTTGTCTTGTTCCATTTTGAATAGGGAAAGGATCTGAAAAGGTGCCGTTCACCTGTATTCTTGCTGTAGGATTTTGATATAAGGAGAAAATCATGTCTATAAGTGTTTGGGGGAAGCCAAATTTATTAATGCAGCTTTCAGGAATACCCAATCTATGCGATCGAAGGCCTTCTCCGCGTCTGTCCCTAGTAAGATCAAGGGAATTTTGTGTTGTCTAGCGTGATATATAGCATGAACCGTTCTTATGGTATTAAATTTCCCTTCCCTCCCCGGAACAAATCCCACCTGTTCCGCTCCAACCAATTTAGAAAGGTAACCATTAATGCGTGTTGACAAAATTTTTGCCCACCATTTCAGGTCCGAATTTAATAGGGAAATAGGCCTGTAACTGCTGCACCTTTCCAGATCCTTCCCCTCTTTTGGTAGGATAGTAATGTTGGCCTCTAAAGCTTGTTTAGGGAAGGTAGCTCCATTCAGCAGGGCATTACATAGTGACAAAAAGTACGGCATTAATGTATTTTTAAATTTTTTATAATAAATTATGGGCAGTCCATCCGGCCCAGGGCTTTTCCCATTTGGTATGGACATCAGAGTCTTTTCAATTTCAGACATAGTGAATGGAACCACCAGCGAGGCTCGTTCTTCTTCTGACAAGGAGGGCGCTACAATAGATGTTAAGAATTTTTGTATGGCGTCCGCCTGTGGGGTCCTACTGGCCTGTATAGGATCCTTTTTAATATTATACAATTCCAGATAATAATTCCTAAATTCCCTGGCAATTAGATCTGTTGTAGTGAGTTTATGCACTTCCTTGTTTTTGATGGATGAAATGAACGTTTTCCCTCTTTGTTTTTTAATGAGGTTTGACATTATTTTGTTCCCCTTGTCCCCGTGTGCATAGGTTTTATACTTTAATAGTTGAAGGGTTTTCGCCGATTTTACATTAAGGATATTCTTTAATTCCTACCTAAGGTGTCGTAATTCAGCTTGCGCTGACTCCAACTGTGCACATTTATGTATATTTTCCAGTGAGGAGATTTTACCCAACACCTGGTTGATAGTTTTCACCCGTTCTTTCTTAACTCTAGACCCCAAGGCAATGAGTTCCCCTCTTATAACAGCTTTATGCGTCTCCCATAGTATAGGCTGGGAAATAAGAGGATCATCATTAACCACAAAAAATTCCTTCAACCGGAGTTCTAAGGCGTCAAAATCTTTTACATTTTCTAGTAAAGTGTCATTTAGCCTCCAGTTCCACCCTCTCATAGGGAGGTCTGTCAACTTAATTTTGATAAAGATCGGTGCATGGTCTGAAATGGTAATATTACCGATTCCGGAAGATGTGACCGCCGGCAAGAAACGTTCTGAAATTAGCAAATGGTCTAAGCGTTGATATGACTTATGTGGGGCTGAATAAAAGGAATAATCCCGGTCGGACGGATGGTGTACTCTCCACACATCGATCAATTTTAACCTGGTTAACAGCATTTTTAATCTTCTGCGGGTCTTATGGGTAATATGTGATGCTTTGGATGTGGAATCTAAGTTCGGATCTAAGACCATGTTAAAGTCCCCTCCTACTATAACCATTCCTTCAAAGAAGGGCTGAAGTGAATGCAATACCTTTGTCAACCACTGCGCCTGTCTCACATTTGGTCCATAAAGATTAACTAATGTAATTTTCGTGTTCAAAATAGTTCCTTTGAGAAATATATAACGACCACTAGGATCACTTTGTGTGGCTTCATGAACAAAGGGTATTGTGTCTCGTATCGCTATTGAAACCCCCCTCGAGGCACTATTATAAGAACCGTGATACCATTTGTCATAAGGCTTAGTAGGGAGTGAAGGGAGCTTATTTGATTTAAAGTGTGTTTCTTGTAAGAAAATGAGATCAGCACTTTCTCTTCTCAACATGTTGAAAATCTGACTTCGTTTCTGTGGGACGTTCATGCCTTTAACATTAAATGATAAAGTTTTAAGCGAAGCCATAATGAAGTAATACAGTGAGACAAACGCAGTGATGTCTGAGCACGGTCACGGTGTAAACATAAAAACTTAAACTATATACATATATTCCTGTGTAACTATCCACCCCGCAACGAAGAGATCCCAGAGGAAGGGCAGAAAAAATTCCCACACATCCTCTAATATCCACAATTGCCATCAGTATCTCCATCCCGGAGAAAGCCCCTGGATAAGGGCAGGGATGAGGGGGAGGAGGGGGAGACTGGAACGCCAGAAACAAGGTTCCACCTCCAGAAACTGAAGTATCCACTTTAAGCTCATCGACAATACTAAAGTAAGAATGGGCTGTGCTCTCCGTTCAGGTCACTATATTAGTGTAAACCAGTATATCCATATTGCATCTCATTTTATCACAGTATAATCACTCCTAACAGCTCAACAATGTTCAACACTGTCTAATCGTGAGAAAATATACTATAGCAATATCTAATACCACTGTATCTACCCCTATATAGCAGATAATAGTATACATATTATATGAGGACATTTGAAATAGACCATTTACATATGTAATATAAGGTACAAAGGGATCTGCTGCTTTAAACAAAAGCATTTCAGTAAACACTCACGCACTCCCTAGAATTCACCACTTATGTAGTGATGGAAAATATTTTCATCGTCCATGATGAGCATTTCAATCAGCCAAAGCTGGCGTTGGGTGTTTCCGATATCGCGGAGACTTCATCCTGGACGCCACCTGCCAACCTGTTGGCGACGGTAAGTATGGAAGTTCTGGTATATCCGATGTTGCTTGTACAGGCAGCCATGATGGGATGTCAAGCGGTGAAATGCCCAACTTTTCCCAGAGTTTAGGGAGGTCATCTGGGGAACGAATGATGCATTGTCGCCCTTCTATCATGGTCGCTAAAGCGAACGGGAATAACCACCGCACCGGCAATTTCTTGACACGAAGCATGTCTGTCACTGGCTTTAAGATCCTCCTTTTAGCCAAGGTACTGGGTGCTATATCTTGAAAAAAGAGTACTTGTGACCCTTCATACAGATACTCCTGTCGTTCCCTCGCCGCTTTCAGCAGGCTTGATGTGTCTAGGAAACTCAGCAGGCCGCAAATCACATCTCTCGGCGGTTCGTTCGGCGCAGGCTTTGGTCTCAGCGCTCTGTGTACCCTCTCCACCACCATCTTGTCGGCTCTCTCTTGACCCACGAGGTCAGCAAAGATCTGTGTGATTACTTGGGGCAATGTGTCTCCTGTTACTGCTTCAGGGAGGCCCCGCACTCTGATATTCCGGTGGCGGCTTCGATTTTCCTGGTCCTCAATCATCAAATGAGCGTTATTTATGTGAGTCTGATGTGAGACAAGCATGTTGGAAACGACAGCACTGTGGCTTAAAATAGAGGTTTGCGTTTCTTCTAGGGATTCCACCCTTTGCCCAATCTGTTTAATATCCCCTTTTATATCCGCCAACTCTTTCATTACAGGGGTGATTGCTTGTGTCAGTACCTTTTTAAAGTAGGAGCGTGATAGCGTGTCTCTGTCCCTCACCGGTTCTGAACAGGCTGCAGAGCTATCTTCCTCTGAGTCATCATCTCCAGCTTCGTCTGCATGCTGTGCTGGCGCCATTTTTTCCCGGGCCGCAGGAGAGGAAAGTTTTTTCTTCAAGTATTTGTCCATTTCGGATTGACTTTTTCCCTGTTTTGCAGGACCGGGTGAGTCTCTGCTCTTGTCCCTTGATGTTCTCACCATTTTGGTTGGTTATATCGTCTATAAAGCTGTAGTTTCTGAAGGTGAAGTGCGGAGCTCAAGAATTAAGCTGCCATCACGATGTGTCGTAACTCCGCCCCCCTCTAATTTGGTGTACTTTTTGATCACTTTTTCTTCTATGTTTTGAGAGGGGTGGTGACCAAAAAATAGCAATTCTGGTATTGTTTATTATTAGATTTTTTTACGTTGTTCACCGAGCAGGAAAAATAACATTTCAGTTTTATAGTTTGGATCGTTATGGACGCAGCAATACCAAATATGTGTACTTTTTAAATGTTTTCCGTTTTTTCCTATAATGAAAGTCTGATTATGGGAAAAAGGAATTTTTTTGTTTTTTTAACTTGAAACTTTATTTTTTTTACAAATTTTTTTTTTTTTTTTTTTTTGTAAATTATATATTTTTTATTTCTGCAGAAGAAACAAAACAAAACACAACAAAAAAAAAATACACAGTATAGTGATCCTTTAGAAGAGGAGGAAATGTCACAGCATTACAGAGTTCAGTGCAATACAACAGTCGAGAGTTAGGACATAGTTAAATTCAAAGTGTTGTATATACTGAAAAGGTACCATGTGGCATACAAACATTGATGTGCCAACTCCCGGTGAAGAACATGTGTTGATGGAGAAGGAACTCCACTCAATGCAATATTACACAGATATACTCTGCTGGCATACACAGGGGCGTAACTAGGAAAGACTGGGCCCCATAGCAAACTTTTGACTGGGGCCCCCCCTCCCCTGGGTGTCACACAAACCCCCCTTGTAGATAGTGCCTTTTTTACAGCCCCCCCTGTAGATAACGCCATACAGCCCCCCCTCTGTAGATAGCGCCATACATCCCCCTGTAGAGAACGCCATACAGTCCCCCTGCAGATAACGCCACACAGCCCCCCTGTAGATAACGCCATACAGCCCCCCTGCAGAGAACGCCATACAGCCCCCCCCTGTAGAGAACGCCATACAGCCCCCCCTGTAGGGAACGCCATACAGCCCCCCCTGTAGAGAACGCCATACAGCCCCCCCTGTAGAGAACGCCATACAGCCCCCCCTGTAGGGAACGCCATACAGCTCCCCCCCTGTAGGGAACGCCATACAGCCACCTCCCCCCTGTAGGGAACGCCATACAGCGTTCCCCCCCTCCCAAAAAAATGCGACCTACAGTGTGTCCTACAAAATACATGTATCCCCTCTCCACAGGATCTCCACAGGATAGGGGATACATGTGTGATCGCTGGCAGCGATAGGGAGAACGGGGGACTGAAAGTCCCCTGAACTTCTCCATGACAAACCTCTGACTTCCGGCGTCTGCGCAGCTCAATAAAAATGAAAGGAGCGCTGGTCACGCATGCGCACAAGCGCGACCGGTGTTCCATTCATTTCTACGGAGCTGCCTACACAGACCCCGGAAGTCCGAGGTTTGTGATGGAGAACTTCAGGGGACTTTCAGTCCCCCGTTCTCCCTATCAATGCCAGCAATCACACATGTCCTGTGGAGATCCTGTGGAGAGGGGATACATGTATTTTGCTCTATTTTGAGCCTTCAGGACCAGACACCGTTTAGCCATTTTTAGCACGTGTTAGTTAAACGGCTATAACTTTTTTATTTGTTGTGCTAACGACGTGATTTTTGCGACGTTTTTTCTGTAGACAATGCAGTACGCTCAGGCCATGGACCCCGCTGGTCAACCTGAGACTTTGACGACACAAGCCATGCTGGCTGAGATGGAGGATCTCCAGTCACGACAAGACCAGATCCTCCTGTCGGTGAACGCCATAGCCCATCGGTTGCTCGCTCCAACCACAGTCATCACCGCACCCGTCTTTGCGGTTCCTCCTGCTACACTTCCTGTCTGTACCGGTACCAACCCCCTGTGTTTCTTGCCGCTACCTCCACGCTATGACGGATATCCGAGGTCCTGCAGGGGATTTTTTAATCAGTGCCTGATCCATTTCAGACTACATGCCAGGTCCTTCTGTTCGGATGACGTCAGGATCGCCTTCATCATCTCTCTCCTTACTGGCCCAAGCCCTGGCGTGGGCCAATCCTCTGTGGGAACATCAGGGACCAGAGACCCGAGACTTGCAGTGCTTCTTACGGACCTTCCGCTCGATCTTTGAGGAACCTGGGAGAGGTTATTCGGCTGCTGCATCCTTGCTAACCCTACACCAGGGAGACCTCTCCGTGGGCGAGTATGCCATCCAGTTCCGTATCCTGGCTGCTGAATTGACCTGGAACAACGAGGCTTTGGTGGCTACATTCTGGCAGGGGCTGTCTTCAGGGATCAAGGACGAGCTGGCTGCTCGTGATCTGCCATCTACCCTGGACGATCTTATCCTACTCACCTCCCGTGTCGACATGAGGATCCGGGAACGTTCCCAAGAGGTTCTCCGGGGGAGAGAACTTCCCAGGCTGGATTCTGCTGTCCCGCAATCCTCCTCAGTCGTCCCACCAGAGGATCCGATGCAGGGTAATTATGTCAAATTGTCTACCCAGGAGAAACAATGCAGATGCACTTATGGACTTTGTCTGTATTGCGGCCATGGAGGCCATATTGTGTGTCTGTGTCCCCAGAGGCTGGAGAGACCCCATTGCCTAGGATTGGTTGGAGAGACAGCAGAGCATTCGGTTCCAAATTGACTATTCCTGTGACACTGGTATCCGGCGAGAGGACGCATCAAGTTTCTGCCTATCTTGACTCTGGCTCTGCTGCAAAATTCATCCAGAAAGAGCTGGTGGATCATCTTCAGTTGCTAACAGTTCCCCTGGAGACATCTTTGGCTGTTGCCTCAGTTAATGGACTGACTCTGCCTGATCCCATCATCTCTAAAACCAAGCCGTTGAAGCTCCAGGTTGGAGTCCTGCATTCTGAATTTATTTCTTTCCTTGTTTTGCCCAAGGCCATCAATCCTGTTCTGCTGGGCCTGCCTTGGCTTCGACTACATGCCCCAGTCCTGGAATGGAATTCTGGAGAGGTTCTCCAATGGGGCTCCAAGTGCCATGGTCATTGTCTGTTGCAGATCCATCCTGTCAAGCCTCCTCTGCCTCAGTCGTTGGCGGGACTGCCTCCCCATTTTGCTCATTACGCAGATGTTTTCATAAAAAAGGAGGCTGAGACGCTGCCTCCACATCGGACCTATGACTGCCCCATTGAACTGGTTCCTAATGCCTCTCTCCCCCGTGGACGGGTATATCCTCTCTCCTTTCCTGAGTCTCTATCCATGTCGGCCTATATCAAGGAGAATCTGGAGAGGGGTTTTATACGAATATCTTCCTCCCCGGCCGGGGCTGGATTCTTCTTCGTTAAAAAGAAGGATGGATCCCTTCGTCCCTGCATTGACTACCGGGGCCTCAACCTGATCACAGTGAAGAACAAATACCCGTTGCCACTCATCTCTGAGCTGTTTGATCGCATACGAGGGGCCAAAATTTTTTCTAAGCTAGACCTGCGTGAGGCTTACAATCTAGTCTGGATTCGCCAGGGTGATGAATGGAAGACGGCATTTAACAGCCGGGACGGGTACGAATACCTAGTGATGCCCTTCGGACTGTGTAATGCTCCCGCAGTGTTTCAGGAGTTCGTTAACGATATCTTCCGGGATCTACTCTATGTCTGTGTTGTTGTTTATCTCGATGATATTTTGATTCTCTCCCCAGATCCGACGACTCATCGGAGACATGTCCGTCAGGTTCTACTACGATTGAGGGAGAATCATTTATACGCCAAGTTGGAGAAGTGCGTCTTTGAGAAGAGTTCTCTGCCCTTCCTGGGCTACATCATCTCGATCAAGGCCTCAAGATGGATCCTGAGAAAGTGAAGGCTATCCTGGAGTGGCCACGTCCCCAAGGCTTAAGGGCCATACAACGGTTCCTGGGATTCGCCAATTTCTACCGGCAGTTTATTCCTAACTTCTCTTCTCTGACGGCTCCCATCTCGACCCTTACCAAGAAGGGTATGGTTTCAACTGTGTTTTTATTGAAAATTTTTCAAAAATATACATATAACTTAGAGCAGCATGAAGGGCCATGCAATTCACATAGTAAGACAGTAACTTTCAATAGACAGACAAAACATCTGGGAAAAAACACAGGGGTTTAAGGGGGTGAGGGGGGGGGGGATAGTCGGAGCTCCACCTACCACCTAATCTTGAGTTCCCTGTATCCAATACTTGTCCCACGGGTCCCACACCACTTTGAACCTGTCCAGTTCATTGTCAATAGAGGCCGTCATATGCTCCATTGTACGTATTTCCCTAATTCTAGTTACTAAGTCGATGTGGGAGGGAGGGGTTGTCTGTCTCCATTTCCACGCTATCAACGTCTTAGCGGCTGTGAGAAAGTGTCGAAAGAGTCGAGCTGGTGATTTCCCCAAAGACCTAGGGGGAACATTTAGGAGGTAATGAAGAGGATCTAAGGGAATATCCTGCTGCAACACCGCCAATGCCAAGTTCTTAACTTCCAACCAATACTGTTGTACCAGTGAACAGCTCCAGAAAATATGGAACAGATCACCTCTCTGACCTCTACAACGCCAGCATTCCGACGGAATACCCGGATTGAAGCTATGCAGAAAGGCAGGGGTGTGGTACCAAAACATAAGGATTTTATATTGGTTTTCCTTATATGCAGTGCAGATGGAGGTTTTAGCTGCTTGCGACCAAATAATCTGCCACAATGAGAGCGGGATGGATTTATTCAGTAAGGCCTCCCACTTCAACATGTATCTATGCCCAGGCGGAGGGGAACCCTCCGGGGATAGCAATAATGCATAAATGGCTGAGATAAGCCCCCTAGTGGTGGTAGCATACCGACATAACCTTTCGAAGCTTGTAGGTGCAGTAACCCGCGTGGATCTAAAAGTTTGCTGCATGTAATGCCTAACCTGAAGATAGTGAAAGAACGCAGCGGAGGGAATATTATGATGTTTTTGAAAGTATGAAAACGGGTGAAGCTCTTGCGTGTGGGGATCAACCATATCAGCCAGGTGAAATACCTCAATTCCCGTCCACAATCGGACTATTCGGGAGGTAGTGCCCCCCGGAATAGTGGGAGTGTAGAGTACCGAAGTCAAGGGCGGGCAACCCGATGCCAAATGGAAGCGGTTTTTACAGGTTTCCCACACCTCCCTTTGAAATCTCATGGGACCCAATAAAGATGCAGTCGGCATTACCAGTGGGTCACCCCATAACAGGGAGTTTGGGTGGACCGGGGCCATCCATAGCTTCTCTATTTCGGTCCATTTATTGTACGCCCTTAAAGACACCCAGCTGGGTATGCGACGGAGGTGTGCCGCCCAGTAGTACTTCACCACATCAGGGACCGATAGCCCACCCGCAGATCGACCCGATAATAAAACTGATTTCGGAATTCGATGTCTGCCGGAATGCCATATGAACCTGAGGATAGAAGACTGCATGGCCCGCAATTCCTTCATAGGTACTGCTACCGGCAAAGTCTCAAAGTAGTACAGTAATTTAGGGAGCAAGGTCATTTTGACCGCTGCTATGCGCCCAAAAAATGACATGGGAAGAGGATCCCACCTGGCCATTGGCTGACGTAGCTCTACAAACAGAGAGGGGAAATTAGCCTTGTAAACCGACGTATAGGAGGGAGTGAGTTGAACTCCTAAGTAAGTCAGGGAGGTTTCCTTCCAGTTGTAGGTGTAGTTGTGTTTGAGTAGCTGGAGCTCCTGGTGTGGGACATTAAGAGGGAGCGCTTCCGTTTTAGATGTATTAGTTTTATATCCTGACAGCCTCCCATACCTACGGAGAACTGTAGTAAGGTTAGGGAGGGAGGTATGAGGTTTAGTGATAGTCAAGAGGACGTCATCTGCAAACAGGGAAACCTTAAACTCTTTATCTTGTATCTGGACCCCCGCTATATCCCTGGATTTCCGTATTTGAGCTGCTAAAGGTTCTATGCATAGAACAAATAAAAGTGGGGATAGGGGACACCCCTGACGTGTACCATTCCAGATTTGAAACGGAGGGGAGGTGGAGTGTGGGAGTTTAATTGCCGCTGTCGGTTTGGAGTATAGACCACGCAGTGCTGTCAAATAAGGGCCCGAAATCCCAAATGAATTTAGAGTTTCGAACATAAATGGCCATCCCAAGCGGTCAAACGCCTTCTCTGCATCTAGACTAAGAAGGATCGCCGATTCCTTTTGCTTTTGGAGGGCATCAATGAGGTCAAGGGCCCTTCGTGTGTTGTCTCCTCCTTGCCTAAGAGGCACAAAGCCCACTTGGTCTTTGTGAATCAAAGAAGGGAGCCAAACATTGAGTCTATTAGCTAGAAGACGGGTGAAAATTTTTAGATCCGAATTCAGAAGGGCTATGGGTCTGTAATTGGAGCACTCTGCGTGGTCTTTACCCGGTTTAGGGATCAGCGTGATATGAGAATGCAGGAATGTTTTAGGGATGGGAGAACCCTGTAGGAATTCATTAAATAAGGAAGCCATCCGTGGAACCAAGATCTCTGCAAAGGTCTTATAATACCCATATGTAAAGCCATCTGGTCCAGGGGCCTTACCACTAGGGAGATCCTTCAATATATCAAACAATTCCTCCGCAGAGATCGGGGCATTCAGGGATGAAAGCTCCTCATCTTTCAGTTTAGGGAGAGCACAGGAAGAGAGATATGCTTGCAGCGTTTCCCTCCGACGAGCCGGATCAGGTGGTAAGGTATTTGGCAGGTGGTATAAGGATTTATAATAGTCATGAAAAAGTGTGGCTATCGTGTCTGGGTGATGCTGGAGTATGCCCGCCTTATCCCGAACCGCCTGTGGAGTACGAACAGTCGCCTGATCCCGCAATAGTCTGGCCAGAAGCGAGTGCGCCTTATTACCTTTGTCGTAATATTTCCTTTTTGTGTATAGTAATGACTTTTCTACCCCCTTCATAGCTAAGTCCTTGAGTTGTGCTCTAGCCTCTATCAATTTCCGTAGTGTCGGGACCGCCGGTTTAATCCCCATTTCTCTCTCCAACTTAGTAATTGTCCGATGGAGAGCCACCCGCTTGGCCCGAGAGTCTCTTTTCAATCTAGATCCCATTACTATGCATTGCCCTCTCATCACCGCCTTATGCGCCTCCCAAAGAGTGGATACTGAAGGAACCGATCCCTCATTAAGTGCATAAAATTCCCGCATATGTCCGGCCAGGCTGTCCCTAAGAGCAGGGGACTTAATCAAAGTTTCGTTTAAGCGCCAATGACATACTCTCGTATTTGGTTTCCCTATCTGCAGGGACACAGAAACTGGTGCGTGATCTGACCAAGAGATGGGGTCTATATTCGCCACCTGGAGCGCACGGACGGCAGGGACATTACCAAAAAAGTAAGCTAAGCGTGTATGAGTGCTGTGCGTATGGGAGAAGAAGGTATAGGACCTATCACCTGGGTGATCCACTCGCCACAAATCATAGAGCTGGTGCTCTCTAATTAGTTGCCTAAAACGTGTAGAAAGTCCTGTAAGGGTGGGCGTCGGAGTAGCGTGTGTAAGAGAGACCCTATCCATGGACGTGGAGAACGGGACATTAAAATCTCCTCCCACCAGCCATGCCCCCCTAGGAAGCTTCTGGAGTTTAGAAAGGAGTCTACGTAGGAATGGAATCTGTGCGGTATTAGGAGAGTAAACGTTACATAAAACAATGGGCTGTCCAAACAAAGTCCCCTCTATTATAACATATCTGCCTTTCGGATCTAGATATGATGTGTGAACTTGTATGGGGCAGGAAGCTGCTATCAAAATGGCCACCCCCTCCCTTTTGCGACCTGACGAGGCAGAGTACACAGCAGGATACGCCCCTCGGGCAAATTGGAAAGTTCCGGATGAATCTAAGTGTGTTTCCTGCAGAAAAGCAACTTCCGCTCCAAGCGATTTCAACTCCCTGAGAAGCAAGCGTCTCTTCACATTGGAGTTGAGACCCTTGACATTAAGTGTGACAAATTTAACCATGGTCAAAGATGTATGAAAGAGTAAAGAAGGATGTGGAAAGTGCGGATGTATACAGCTCACAGTTATGTCGGGGCCAGTCCCATGTCGGTTTCAAAGCAAGCAGTGTTCTACGGCGTCCTTCTACCTTGGAGGTTCTTGGAGGATTCACTGTCGTCTCAGGTGTTATTTCGGATGAAAGTAGGAGGGGAGGGCAAGACACTGGGGTAAAGACGTACCAGGGAGACAATACACATATCTGCAGTGAGAACAAAGAGAAATGCATGAGATCAATGAATTTCAAACACACTCAGAAAATACTACCAGGGTGAATACTATACCCTGGGGCGGGTGATATTAAAGCAAAAGAAAACTGGTAATACAATATTACCCTTTGCAACTCTCTCTAAAAACAGAGGGAGAACTGCAAAACAAATTACCCCTATCAAAAAAGGAGGTCGGGTCTCAACAGTCGAGGAACCTAGTACAAAAGTACGTATAAATACGTACAGGCCGAGAAAAAACAAAAACAAAAAGGGGGTGAAAGAGCCAAGTGTATCCCGGGCAATCGCGCCCTGCCACAATTTACGTTAACGAATTAAAGAGAAGCAACATAAAATCAGAAATATAATCCTAAATGCATTTTTAGCCTAAGATAGTGCAACTGGCGAAGGGAGCAGCTGGTATGGGTGACCAGGCTCCTTCACATATATTACGGAGGTGCCGTGTATCTGCGCAGCGTCCATCAATTCAAATCAGGTCTTGGTGAACTTCGGTTAGACTGTCGTCTTGGAGAGGTCCTCCGCTTATTTCGGACCGACTGCCAGACTGGAGGTGGAGACGAAGGCGGCAAAGGAGTCTCCCAATTCTGCATCTTGGGCGTTGGTATACCAAGGGAGTCACAGAAATGAGGCAAATCCCCTGGGTACCTCAGGGTTGCAGAAACACCATCTCTTCGGGCTGTAAGGGAGAACGGAAACCCCCATCGATAAATAATATTGTGGTCCCGTAGGGCTGCGAGAAGCGGACGAAGCAGACGTCTTTTCTGTAACGTAATCCAGGAGAGATCCGGGAATAACTGAATCGGCACACCGGCATACTCCAGGTCTTTACGCTGACGGGCTTTAAGCATAATGTCCTCCTTAGTGCGGAAATCCTGGACACAGCAGATGATATCTCTGGGCTGAGATGTAATGGATTTTGGTTTCAGTGCTCTATGCGCTCTGTCAAGCGGTATCCGATTAGACGGGGGTGCACCCAAAAGGTCGTTAAAGATAGTCTCTAACACGATGGGAAGATCTTCAGACCCCGAGGGCTCCGGTATGCCCCTTATCCTTATATTATGACGGCGACCTCTGTTATCCAAATCCTCTAGATGCAGTTGCATATCTCTAATGGACGCCAGCTGGGAGGACACTGAAGACTGTATCACAGAGACATGGCGCCTAGTGGCATCGTGGTCATCTTCTAGAGCCTCCACCCTCGTAGCAATCTGCTGTATATGCTGCGACACCCCCGCCAATTCTGAACGAAAAGCTGCCTTCACTTCTTGTATCATACTCTTAAAGTCCTCTTTAGTGGGCAACTGTGAGAAACATTCCCTCCACATAGGGGGCACATCTGAAGGAAGTGAGGCTGAATCCTCCAGGTCAGAATCTGAGGCATATACAGGGGCCTGGGCATAGGGGGTCAAAGATGGTGTATCCCCCAGATCGTCTCTCCTCCCCGGCTGCTGGATCGTGGGCCATTGAGGTTTAGGTGCAGGCCAAATATGTAGGGCCATTTGTGCTGAGGGCTGTGACATTGGTGGTTCAAGCAGGTGTACTGGGGCCTCTGACTGAGCTGATGCTCCTCGTGGCCTGGCCTCCATTGCTCCTGGGATAGGGGACCCCCTTCCCTGCTGTTCACAGGACGAGGTGGAGGACAGCTTAGGGGAGCTGGGAGGGTGAACTTTAGCAATCCGGCTATTCAGCTTACCCTGTACGTGGGGCACTGTCTCCTCTCCCTGCTCGGACATCTCCCCTTCCTTCTGACACGAGGCTGTCCAAGATGGCTGCGGCTGAGGGAGCGGCGTGGCTTGCCGCCGAAGAAAGTAGCCGTCGATCGTTGGTGGAGCGGCGGCGACCTGGTGCTGTGCTGCAGGGGTGAGTCTAGACCCTTGGGGTCTTTTTTTCCCCATATGAGGCACCTTTCCCCGCTGTAGGCTGCTGGATCTGCGTGGCAGGGCGCGGAGCTCTCAGCTTATGCGACCGGCGCCATCGACTGCTGGCCACGCCCCCCCAAGAAGGGTATGAACGCCAAAGTGTGGACTCCAGAGGCAGAGTCCGCATTTATTAGCCTCAAGAGAGCCTTCACTTCAGCCTCGATCCTCCATCATCCTGACGTATCTCGGCAGTTCTCATTGGAAGTGGACGCTTCCTCTGTTGGTGCAGGTGCACTTCTGTTCCAGAGGAGCTCCAAAGGAAAGGCAGTAGTATGTGGCTACTACTCTAGACTGTTTTCTTCTGCTGAGCGCAATTACTCCATTGGAGATCAGGAGCTGCTGGCCATCAAATTGGCTCTGGAGGAGTGGAGACATCTTCTGGAGGGCGCTGCTCACCCCATCCTGATCTTCACGACCACAAGAATCTTACTTACCTTCAGTCCGCTCAAAGACTGAATCCTCGTCAAGCCAGGTGGTCGCTGTTCTTCACCTGTTTTCTGTTTGTGCTCCACTACCGTCCCGCGGACAAGAATGTGAGGGCCGATGCCCTGTCCAGATCGTTTGAGACGGAAGACACGGTGGAGTCCCTTCAGACCATCATAGACACGTCCTGCATTGTCACTGCTAATCCTCTGCAGGTTAGAGACATCCCTCCTGGGAGGAATTTTGTTCGGTTGGCAGACAGGAGAAGAATTCTCCGCTGGGGATATAGTTCTAAACTTGGTGGTCACGCTGGTGCCCGTAAAACCCGAGACCTGATTGCTCATCACTTTTGGTGGCCCACGCTACCTAAATATGTTCTGGACTTTGTCTCTTCTTGCACGGTGTGTGCCTCTAACAAAGTGACTCACTCCAAGCCTGCCGGCCTGCTTCAACCTCTGCCTGTACCCAATGCTTCCTGGCAGCACATTGCGATGGACTTCGTCACAGACCTTCCCCCCTCAGCAGGATGTAACACTGTCTGGGTGATGGTGGACCGGTTCTCTAAGATGGCTCATTTTATCCCGCTGACCGGCCTACCTTCTGCTCCTCGTCTGGCGAGTCTCTTCATTCTACACATCTTTCGCTTGCATGTCATGCCTCTTCACATCGTGTCAGATCGGGGTATTCAGTTTACCTCTAAGTTCTGGAGAGCCCTCTGTAAACTCCTGGATGTGAGTTTGGACTTTTCCTCTGCCTATCACCCCCAGTCCAATGGGCATGTTGAGAGGATCAACCAGATCATGGAGAATTATCTCCGCCACTTCATCTCTTCACAGCACGATAACTGGGTACAGCTTCTTCCATGGGTCGAGTTTTCTTACAAAAACCACACAAGTGAGTCCACCACTTCCACTCCGTTTCACATCGTGTACAGTCAACATCCCAGAGTCCCTCTTCCTGTGTCAACTTCATCTCAGGTACCCGCTGCTGACTCTGCATATGGGGACTTCCTGCAAATCTGGCAACAGACCCGGTCCTCTATTTTGCTGGTGGTAGATCGCATGAAGCGAAAGGCAGATACTAAGAGAAGAGAGCCGCCTCAGTATCTTCCTGGGACTAAAGTCTGGCTGTCCTCTCGGAACATTCGCTTGAGGGTGCCTTCATACAAGTTTGCTCCCAGGTTCCTTGGTCCTTTCGAGATCCTGCAACAAATCAACCCTGTCTCCTATAAGCTGCGGCTGCCTCCTACCCTCAGAATCCCTAACTCCTTCCATGTGTCCCTCCTGAAACCAGTGGTCCTGAACCGCTACAGCAAGACTTCTAGTTCCACAGTTGCTTCCTGCGGTTCTTCTAATGTATTCGAGGTAAAGGAGATCCTGGACTGCAAAAAGGTAGGAGGAAGGACTTTCTATTTGGTGGACTGGAGAGGGTTTAGTCCTGAGGAGAGGTCCTGGGAGCCAGAAAAGAACCTGAGCGCTCCTGCTCTTATTAAAAAGTTCCTCTCTCACTCTGGTCCCAAGAAGAGGGGGCATAAGAGGGGGGATACTGTAGCGTCCATGGCCGCGGGCCGTCGGGTTTACTCACCTCCCGACGCCCGCAGCCATGGATCTGTGAGCGCTGGTCTCAGTCTCCCTCCTAGGAGACGCCAGCGCTCACTTCCGCTCCGTTCGGCTGTGTTCCGTAGGGTGAGCACGCACACTCGTGCCCGGCCTTAAAGGGCCAGCGCGCGCAAATAGGAAATCGTCATCATCATCAACTGCCACGATTTCCTGGTCTATAAGAAGGCCCCTGGCCTTCTAATCCTTGCCTGAGCGTTGTTAGCTTTCCCAGTCTGTCTTGCAAATGGTCCCTTGGTGTTTGCCGTTCCTGTTGTTACCCGTGCCTTGTTCCCCGTTCCTGTTTCCCGTGCTTTGCCTTAGTATCAAGTCGTGCCACGTCCTGTGTCATCTGACATGTCCAGAGGAATCTGCCACGTCCTGTGTCATCTGCCACGTCCAGAGGAATCTGCCACGTCCTGTGTCATCTGCCACGTCCTGTGTCATCTGCCACGTCCGGAGGAATCCGCCACGTCTGGCGCAACTTGCGGCTCCTGTGTCATCCGCCACGTTTGGCGCCATCTGCTGCACCCATCTCATCTGTGCCAGAGCTGCGGCCACCGTCTGGACTATCCAGGTACCCTTGTGCGGGACATTGTATTTCTGGGGTTTCCTGTGGTTTGGCCAGCTGCCTTCCCGCTACGGCGGTACGGCCTAGTGGGTCCACTTGGAGCGGAGGGAGCAGACGGAGCGGACGGACCGGAGGGAGCGGCGGCGGCAGGAGCAGGTAAGTTATTTTTGTGTATGTACGTGTTTTAGTGTGTGATTACTACTATATGTAAACCTACTACACTGTGTGTTCGCTCAAAAAATGGCGACAAACAGTGTAGGCGGTTTAACCGTTCAATCCCCTCCTTTCTCCTGGCACTAGCCAGGATAAGGGAGGGGGGATTCTGTGAGCTCACTAGAGCGAGTGTGTTTTCTCAAATTTTGCAGCATAAAGCAATGTGGTTGCTTTACCACATGCCAATGCTGCAATTTTGGGAATTGCTCCATCTAGTGACCAGCACTGGAAAATGTTATAAATTAGAATCTAATTTATAATATTTCCTGACTCGTGAAAAAATTTAAAATATTAGAACAATGTTTAATCTTTTATACACTAACTGTTTAACTAAAAAAATATATATATATTTTCTAGCGACACATTACCTTTAAGGTCAGGGTGGTTTTGAAGAATCATACATGTCCCATGGTAACCAAACACTGGTAAAGCGTTCTAGTTGATTGTTCAGAGAGGCTGTCAGAGACTCCATTCTCCTAACCTCCCTAATTCTATTATGTAAAGCAGTTAGCATAGGAGGATTAGTGTTTTTCCAGTGAGCTGCTATAAGAAATTTTGCAGCTGTAAGCACATAAAGTAGCAAACGGGAGTACACTTTCTTTAAAGAGGCTCTGTCACCGGATTATCAAATCCCTATCTCCTATTGCATGTGATCGGTGCTGCAATGTAGATAACAGTAAAGTTTTTTGTTGTTTTTTTTAAAACGATAATTTTTGGCTAAGTTATGAGCAATTTTATATTTATGCAAATGAGCCTTTCTAATGGACAACTGGGCGTGTTTTCTCTTATTTCCAACTGGGCGTGTATTGTGTTTTTAGCAACTGGGCGTGTTTACTTCTTTCACTGCACAATCACACTGTGCTGTGGATCATGCTGGGCTGGAAGAATGAGAAGTGTAGGACACTGATTAGTCACTGATTGGTCAGCGTCATACACTCCTCTGTACAACACCCAGTTGGTAAAAAGCAAAAACACACCCAGTTGTCCATTGAGAAACTCATTAGCATAAATCTAAACTAGCTCATAACTTGCTCAAAAATTATCGTTTTTCAAAATAAAAACCACTGCTGTTATCTACATTACAGCGCCAATCAGATTATGTAGGAGATAGGGCACTTATAATCTGGTGACAGAGCCTCTTTAAGCCCTTAGGTGGTACATTGAAGAGAAAAGTCATGACTGTGAGAGGGAGATTGATCTCCAGCACTTTATGGATTAGATCCCTAACCTCCCCCCAAAAGGGGCGCAGCAATCGACAATCCCAGAATATATGAGGAAGTGTCCCCTTGTCGAGGCGGCATCTCCAGCATCTGTCCGTTACCAGAGGGTACATATGATGCAGGAATTCAGGAGTGTGATACCAATGCATTAGAATCTTATATTGGTTCTCTTTATATGAAGCACAAAGAGATGACTTCGCTGCATGGGACCAGATGATTTGCCACAGCGACAAGGGGAGCTCCCTACCCAGATAAGTCTCCCACCTAACCATATATCCATGCCTGACAATCATAGGCACAGACGGAGAGGAGAGAATAGCATATATAGCAGATATTAAACCGCTAGTTGAAACGGTCGTTTTGCAAAGAATTTCAAAGGGTGTGGGTTTAGAAAAGCTACTCGGAATGCAGAGAATTGGCAAAATGGGTAATTTGTAGATAACTGAAGTACGCGTTAGATGGTAAACTGTATTTGGATTGTAACGTTTGAAATGGTAAAACAGTTCGCAGACATGGGTCTACAATGTCAGCAAAATAAAATAGACTTGCTCTCGACCAAGGCTGAGTCATTCTTGCAGTGAGGCCATGGGGTAAGGAAGGATTAAATAAAAAGGGTGTCATCAAAGACTTTAAAGAGGACAAAGAATATAGGGTATTAGAAAGTTTCCAAATATTCCTAGTAAACGACATTGAACTAAACAAGGGCATCGGCAGAGTGTCCGCAGCCCCAGACCACAACAAAGCATTTGGATGTATAGGGGTAATCCAGAGTTTCTCAATCTCAGTCCATTTGTTATATGCACGTAGCGAGGTCCAACTAGGGATCCTATGTAGGTGTACAGCTAGTTAGTAAAGGTAGACATCGGGAACAGCTAAGCCACCCGATGAAATGGTCGAAAGTAGGACTGATTTTGGGATTCTATGTCGTTTACCCGCCCAAATATATTTCAGTAGAGATGTTTGAAACTTACGAATATCTTTTCGCGGTATAAGTACCGGAAGAGTTTCCAAGAGATACAGGTATTTTGGCAAAATAATCATTTTAACCGCAGACACTCTGTCGAAGAAGGACAGGGGTAGGATAGACTACTTAGATAGAAGTTTATTAATTTCCTGAAAAAAAGGGGTGTAGTTACATTTATACAGAGAGGAATAGGAACTAGTAATCTGAGCACCTAGATATTTTATTGTGTCTGTTTTCCACGCATAATTAACCCCTTCAGGACTGAGCCTGTTTTGGCCTTCAGGACGAAGCCCATTTTTCAATCTGACGTGTCACTTTATGTGGTAATTACTCCGGAATGCTTTTACCTATCCAAGTGATTCTGAGATTGTTTTCTCGTGACATATTGCAATTTATGTTAGGGAAAAAATTTGGTCGATAAATACAATATTTATTTGTAAAAAACACCAAGATTTAGAGAAAATTAGCAGAAATTAGCATTTTTCTAAATTTAAATGTATCTACTTGTATCTGTGTAAAATGTATCTGTATCTGTAATGTATCTGTGGTAAAACAGATAGTAATACCACACAAAATACTTACTAGCTTATATTTCCCATATGTCTACTTTATGGTTGCATAGTTTTTTGAACATTCTTTTATTTTTCTAGGACGTTACAAGGCTTAGAACTTTAGCAGCAATTTCTCATATTTTCAAGAAAATTTCAAAAGCCTATTTTATCAGGGACCAGTTCAGTTCTGAAGTGGCTTTGAGGGCCCTATATATTATAAATTCTACATAAATCACCCCATTTTGAAAACTGCACCCCTAAAAGTATCTAAAACAGCATTCAGAAAGTGTTTTAACCCTTTAGGTGTTTCACAGGAATTAAAGCAAAGTAGAGGTGAAATTTACAAAATGTCATTTTTTTTCGAAAATTCATTTGTAATACATTTTTTCGGGATCACAGAAGGTTTTACCCAAGAAATTCAACTCAACATTTATTGCCCAGATTCTGCAGTTTTTGGAGATATCCCACATGTGGTCCTAGTGCGGTAATGGACTGAAACACCGACCTCAGAAGCAAAAAAAGCGCCTAGTGGATTTTGTGGCCTCCTTTTTTTAGAATATATTTTAGGCACCATGTCAGGTTTGAATAGGTCTTGTGGTACCAAAACAGTAAAGACCCCCCAAAAGTGACCCATTTTTGGAAACTATACCCCTCAAGGAATTTATCTAGGGGTATAGTTAGCATTTTGAACCCACAGTTTTTTTGCTAAATTTATTTGAATTAGTATGTGAAGATGAAAATCTACTTTTTTTGTGAAAAAACGTAAAAATTTTAAATTTTTACAAGGAATAAAGTAGAAAAAAACACCCCAACATATGTAAAGAAATTTCTTCCGATTATAGCTTAACCCCATATGTGGTAATAAACTGCTGTTTGGACCGACAGCAGGCCTCAGAAGAGAAGGAGCACCATTTGGATTTCTGATTTTGCTGGAATAGTTTTCAGTGCCGTGTCGCGTTTGCAATGAACTGGAGGGATGAAAACCGTGGAAACCCCCCAACAGTGACCCCATTTTGGAAACTACACCCCTCAAGGAATTTTTCACAGTTGTATTGCTGAAGTCATTGGAATTAGCCTGTAAAGGTAAAAATCAACTTTTTTTCTGTAAGAACGTAGACATTTTTAATTTTTACAAGGAATAAAGGAGAAAAAGCATCCCAACATTTGTAAAACAATTTCTCCTGATTACGTAAATACCCCATATGTGGTAATAAACTGCTGATTGGACCCACACCGGGGCTTAGAAGGGAAGGAGCGCTATTTGGCTTTTGGAGCTCAAATTAAGCTGGAATAGTTTTTGGGTGTCATGTCGAATTTGCAAAGCCCCCGAGAGACCGAAACAGTGGAAGCCCCCCAAAAGTAACCCACACCACTTAAGGAATCTACCTAGGGGTATAGTGAGCATTTAGGCCCCACACGTATTTTGCAGAATTTATTAGAATTAGGCCGTGAAAATTAATATCAACATTATTTCCACTAAAATGTTGAATTTTTTCAATTTCACAAAGGATGAAGGAGAAAATGTACCCCAACATTTGTAAAGCAATTTCTCCCGAGTACGTCTATACCCCACATGTGGTCATAAATGTTTTTTTCTTTAGAAAGTAATTAACCCTTTCCGAACTGATCCATGTTTTGCTTTTTTGTTTTTCCTCCCCACATTCCGAGAGCCACAACTTTTTTATTTTTCCGTCAATAGAGTGGTGTGAGGGCTTATTATTTGCGCGACGTTTTTATTCGTACCATTTTTTTGTACATAAGACTTTTTGAGCACTTTTTATGAAATTTTTTGGTAGAGCGAAGGTGACCAAAAAACACAGATTTTGCAGTTTTAAATTCTTTATTTTTCACGGCGTTCACCGTGCGAGTTCAATAATGGTATATTGTAATAGCTTGGACTTTTACGGAGGCAGCGATACCAATTTTGTGTATTTTTTTTATTTTTTTACATTACTTTAGAGAAAAAATGTGAAAAGGGTTTCTTTTTGGACTTTAAATATTTATTTAATTTTTTCCACTAATAATAACTATTTACTTTTGTTTTTACATATTTTATTAGTCCCCCTAGGAGACTTGAACCAGCAATCATTAGATCACTGGTAGAATACACTGCAATACTAATGTATTGCAGTATATTGTCATTTTTACAGGCTCCTGTAACAGCGTGATCGCTGTTTCTGTCCGTTAGTCCCGGGTATCAGCTGTAATACACAGCTGACACCCGTAGCGTATGGCACGGGCTTAGCACGTGAGACGCTCCATATATCACCCCCCCCCCCCACACACCACGACATGCTATTAAGTCATGGTGCGCGAAGGGTTTAATGCGCAGCGGATGGTGCAAAGTGAAAATTAAAATTTTCCACTGATGTGCCATTTTAATGCACTATATGTTGTGCCCAGTTCGTGCCACAAATACCTCATAAAATATTAACCAGGTTCTCCCGGGTATGGCGATGCCATATCGGTGGATGTAAACGGCTGTTTGGGCACGCTGTAGGGCTCAGAAGGGAGGGAGCGCCATTTGGCTTTTGGAGCGCAGATTTTGCTTGGTAGTAGCTCTGGCGTTTTGCTGGTATTTCAGTTTATAATGTGGCGGCATATGTAGGCTGTGCAGAGTACATCAGGGCATAATAAGAGGGTATAATAATGGGGTAAATAAATAATAATCCACAGATATGTGGCCAGTGTCACACTTATAAATGGCACCCGATCCTATCCGCTTTTGGAACACTGCACATTTTGCATCGCCATAATCTGGGAGCCGGAACTTTTTTTATTTTTTCACCACCGGAGCTGCGTGAGGGCTTATTTGTTGCAGGACAATCTGTAATTTTCATTGGTACCATTTTGGAGTACATGCGATTTTGTTGATCACTTCTTATTAAATTTTTCGGCAAGCCAGGTGACCAAAAACCATCAATTCTGACAATGATTTTTATTTATTTTTTACGGCGTTCACCCTGGGCTATAAATGACCATTATATTTTATTCTGCGGGTCGGTACGATTACGGCGATACCATATGTATATAGGTTTTTTTATGTTTTGCAGCGTTTGCGCAATAAAATAACTTATTTAGAAAATAAATTATTTTTTGTGTCACCATATTCTGAGAGCCATATTTTTTTACATTTTCAGTCAAAAAAGCAGTGTAAGGGCTTGTTTTTTGCGAGACGGGTTGTAGTTTGTATCGGCACTATTTTGGCGTACATGCAACTTTTTGATCATTGATTGTATATTTTGGGAGGGGTGGTGACCCAAAAATTGTGATTCTGGCATTGTTTTATGTTTATTTTTTTTGCGGTGTTCACCGTGCGGGAAAAATAATATTATAGTTTTATAGTTGGGGTCGTTACGAACGCGGTGATACCAAATATGTGTACTTTTTTTTTACGTGTTCATTTTTTTCCTATAATAAAGACTTATTATAGGAAACAAAAGTAGTTTTTGTTTATGACACTTATAACTTTTATTTTTACACTTTTTTTAAAACATTTTTATTCTTTTTTTTACTTTTTTCACTTGTCCCACTAGGGGACACTTAGACTTGCAGCTCTGATTGCTGCTGAAATACATGACACTACCTACGTAGTGTAATGTATTCTAACTGTCATTGTGACGTAACAGTCACACTGACAGGAAGCCTACGACGACCACCCTCCGGCTGGTCCTCATAGGCTTCTGTACATGGCAGCCCGGAAGCCATTGTCTTGCGTCCGGTTGCCATGGGTACCATCGCCAGCCCCCGTGATTTCACGTGGGGGCTGCCGATCAGCGCTAAACACCTTAATTGTGGCGTTCAACATCGAACGCCGCAATTAAGGGTTTAACTGCCGAAATCAGCGTCGATGGGCCACTGATCGGCAATGGGGAATGCAGGGCAGACTCCCTGAACAGTTAACCGCCGCTGTGGGGTAGTGCCACGTGGCGGTTAACTGTCAAAGTACAGACGTAACTGCACGTCAAGGTGCGCGAACTTACTGCACACATCGACGTGCAGTTACGTCAAGGTGCGGGAAGGGGATAAAGGAGGACTTCAGGATCGATGTAAGCGACGGGGGAAAGATTAATTGGCAGGGCTTCCCTCTTGGAATTATTAACCTTATGGCCTGATATGGCTATATTCATTTAGGACCGAATGTAAGTTAGGTAAAGAAATTTGTGGGTTGCGTAGAGTCAAGAGGACATCATCAGCAAACAGGGAAATTTTTTATTCCCTATCTCGTACCATAATTCCTTGAATATCTGGGTTACTCCTGATACGGGAAGCCAATGGAGCTACACATAACACAAAAAGAAGGGGGGAGAGAGGGCAACCCTGACGAGTACCATTGAAAATAGAAAGGCGCTGAGAAGTCACGTGTGGCAATTTAACCACTGCATTTAGAGAGGAGTATAATGCCTGTATTGCAGTAAGAAAAAGGCCAGAGATACCTATCGTTTTTAAGGTAGCGAAGAGGAAGGACAAATCTAGTCAATCAAAGGCTTTCTCGGCGTCTAAAGTAAGGAGTAGGCCGGACTAATCCGATTTATTGAGAACATCTACCAGGTCTATAGTACGTCTAGTGTTGTCTCCAGCTTGTCGATGCATAACAAAGCCAACCTGATCTTTGTGAATCAAGGCGGGTAGAAGTGAACCAAGCCTATTGGCCAAAATCTTGGTAAATATTTTGAGGTCAGCATTCAACAAAGATATCGGCCGATAGTTAGAACAGTCAGATTGGTCCTTCCCCTATTTAGGAATAACCGTAATAAAGGAATGAATAATATAATAATAATAATAATCTTTATTTATATAGCGCCAACATATTACGCAGCACTTTACAATTTAGAGGGAACATGAAACAAACAATATCAGACATTACATAGTGACAAAGTTCATTTACAATTCAAACCTGGGGAGTAAGGACCCTGCTCGCAAGAGCTTACAATCTATGAGGACATAAGGGAGACACAAAGTGTAATAGTGTTTGTTCTGTACAATGGTCCGGCCATTTTTATACACATGCGGTGGTAACATAAAGCTGCATGAGCCGGTCACCAGCCAGTATCCGTGTATGACGGACATGAAGAGAAGGAGTGTGAGGGAATCTTATTCTGATGACTAATCTAAATGGAGGGCCATGGAAAGGATCGTCGCACCAGATAGGAAGGAATTAAAGAGAGCTAACATGTGTGGGGATAGGGAGTCTTGAAAGACTTTGTAATAGAGGTATGAGAAACCATCAGGACCCGGGGATTTGCCATTAGGGAGATCTTTGACAGTATCCTGCAGTTCTTTTAAAGTAATAGGCGCATTGAGCATGATGGAATCCGTGGATGTAAGAGTAGGGAGAGGACATGATTTTAGATATTCCGAAAGACGTTGGGCACAGGCAGATGGATCTACTGTATAGGGAGTTGTGACGGGAGAGAATATAACTTTGTGTAAAATTGGTGGAATATATAGGCCTGCTGGGTAGGGTCAAATAGCAATTGGCATTGTGTATCTCACAGTGCAGATGGGGCAGATTGAGATTGTTTATTGCGCAGTGGCGCTGCAAGCAACGAATGTGCCTTGTTCCCCCTCTCATATTAACGTTGTTTAGTATATAGTAGTAATTGTTCAACCTTGGCTACATTGAGATCTTTCAACTTGCTCCGTGTCTCAATAATACAACGGAGAGTATATGTGGAGGGGAACAGGGACATTTTATTTTCTAATTTAGTGAGAGTCGCCATCAGGTCTACACGTTGTTGCATCGTATCTCGTTTGAGGCGGGAGGAGATGGAGATACAATGGCCTCGGAGAACTGCTTTGTGAGCTTCCCATATTGTGGACAACTTAGGGACCGAATCTTTATTAAGAGTGAAATAAGAGTCAATGTGCGTTTTAAGGGAAGCCCTATGTATCGGGGATTTAAGCAAACATTCGTTCAATCTCCAATTGCCGGGTAGTCCGTAAGTCGAAATGGAGGTCCAGCATTATCGGGGCGTGATCTGACCATGTAATGGGGCCAATGTCAGCAGATGAGGTTGAACGGAGGCCGGGTATGTTTCCCAGGAATAAATCTATCCGAGTATGTGTACTATGTGGGTGTGAGTAGAAAGTATATTCTTTAGCCGAAGGGTTAGAGACTCTCCATAGATCATATATTATATTTACGGATCAATCGGCGAAATGTCGATGAATGCTGACGTAATTCTAAAGGTGGTGTGGGTATAGTGAGGGAGTGCCTGTCCCTTATATCAGAGGGAGGGAGATTAAAGTCTCCACCTATAAACAAAGTGCTGGATGGTAGATGGGAGATTTTGGCGAAAAATTTCTCTAAAAAGGGGATTTGTAGTGTATTCGGGGCATACACATTACACAGCGTGATTGGGACACCTTTCAGAGTCCCCACGAGAATGATATACCTTCCCTGCGGACCAGTGATGGACATAGTAACTTGTAGTGGGCAATCTCTAGAAACTAAAATTGCAACACCTGCCCGCTTATTTTGGGTAGCTGTATAGACCACTGGGAAATAAGGCAAGGCAAATTAGAAAGATCCGGATGTGTCATGGTGCGTTTCCTGGAAGAAGGCAATATCCGCCTTTAAATGTTTCAGCTCCCGGAGCGCAAGTCTCCTCTTTACATTAGAGTTTAGTCCCTTAACATTCAAGGAAACTATAGGCTCCAAAACAGATCCGGAAGCACAAACATTAATATAAACCCCCGAGGGCGGACCAACCTATGTCCAGAGCGGAATGTTGGGAGGCTGCAGCTCATCCCCAGCATTCTAGTTCTATGCCACAGACCAGATCTCCTAATAAAAAAACTGAGTCTGAGGAAAGAAGGGGAGGGGTAGGGGGGACACAGACAAACAAATAAAAACAATAGCACAAAACATATATAGCAACATTGCGCTATTAAGTCGATCAGGCGACTATGAATGGAAATAACATTCTGTCACGAAGGGTCTGTGGACGCACTGGGCCGTACCGCCTTGGCGGCAAGGCAGCTGGCCAACAGGGAGCAGGTGAATGTCTATAGTTCTATAAGTTCCTGTGGCAGCTCAAACAGCAGCGGGGCAGGCTCGGCTGGGACTAAGTAGCAGGCGGATGTCAGGCGAGGTGAAGCAGGTCAGACGTGGATGTAGCGCAGCACGACTTTGACACAGCTCAGTGCTAGACCAGGAATGTATGGATTGTAGGAACAGGAACTGGAAACAGGTATAGGTAAAGGGACAGGGACTGGAACAGGGACTGGAACAGGGACTGGAACAGGAAACACACTAGGATGCCATCACATAGACAAGCTATAGGGAACACAACAACGCTCAGGCATAGAACTAGTGGCCTGGACCCCTCTTGTAGTCCAGGGTACTCACGGGTCAAAGTTCATCCACGAGGTCCGGTGCGCGCGCTGCCCCTTTAAGAGCAGGCACGAGGGTGCGCACGCACACTACGGGATCCGACTGAGGTGAGTGGATGCGAGCGTTGGCGTCTCCTGAGGAGGAGGCTGGGGCCAGAGCTTGCCGACTCGTGGCTGCGGCTGTCAGGGGGAGGTTGGAGCTGACAGCCCGCAGCCACGGACATTACACATTCCATATGAAGACTAGTAAATTCGAGAGATTCTTGTGAACAATCAACAGTAAGAACACTAGATGCAACACATGCACTAGGAGGGTGCAGTGTCTCCAGAGGGGAGAAGAACCACTAGAAGCCAAATTAGTCAGCAGCACAGTTACCAACCCCTGCTTTGGGGATGCCCAAATCTTATATGATCTGGAATAATGGCCCCTCCACGACAGCCTACAGAAAAGAGAAAACAGTTCGGGAAAAAAAATATCACTTAATATAGAAACAAAGAGAACGTTCAATGCGGTCTAAGCACTTATCGATGCGAAAACGAGTAGTAGCCTCTAGGAACAAGATCTTTATCTCTGGGATGGAGGTTTGTGTCCGCGGTCAAACGTAGAGCCCCGTGTAGTGACGGAATTCTTCCTTGGGGATACTTTATGCTAGACAGGAGGGGGTGGCGGCGGTGGTGGAGTAAGATCCCAGTTAGGTAACTTTGGCACCGGAATATCCAGAATGTCACAGAAGGTACGGATATCCGCAGGTGACCTGAGAACAGCAGAACGGCCATCTCGCCTGGCTGTAAGACTGAACGGAAATCCCCAACGATATAAGATGTTGTTGTCCCGCAGGGTGGAGAGTAAAGGGCGTAGTTGCCTGCGCTTGTGCAAAGTGATCCCCAAGACAGGTCAGGTAACAGTTGGATGGTGGAATCTTTATATTGAATGGAACGTTGAGTTCTGGCTTTAGCCATAATGGTTTCTTTCAGTTCAAAGTCAGTGACACAACATATGATATCCCGGGGTAGAGGAGAAGCTCCTTTAGGTCTCAGGGCTCTGTGAGCTCCATCTAATGTTATAGTATGTTCAGCAGAAGCACCTATAACATTGTTAAAAATGGTCGTCAGAACGTGTTTCAGGTTTTCATCATGTGTAGCTTCAGGTACACCACGGACCCTAATGTTATGACGCCAACCACTATTATCAAGGTCCTCCAGATGTTTATGGTAGTCAGAGATAGCGGAATGTTGGGCCAAAACTGTAGTTTCTAGCTGAGAGACATATTGGCGAGTGGCATTATGGTCATCCTCTAACGACTCCATTCTATACGAGATTTGTTGTATGTCCTGGCGTACTGCAGCAATGGCAGCATTGCAGGTGTCTTTTACCTCGGCTATGAGAGATTTAAAGTCGTCTCTAGTAGGAAGCTGGGACTGAGGAATGAATGCCAATCCTTTCTTTTAGGAGTGGGGCTCTCGTCTGAGGAAGAGAGCCATGTTTGTGAATCCGAGCCCTGACCGCATGGCGCACAGTAACGATGGAGAGATTCTCCAGCTCAGGTTCCCGCTCTGATCGTCCCAAGTCCCTGGGACGTTTAGAAGAAGAGATCTCAACTCTTTGGGGCCTCAGAGGTTTGGGTAAGAGTGGAAAGTTCTCTAGGGTGAATGGTAAGTCACTGACCTGAGAGTCCCGTTGTAGAGAAGAACAGGGCTCCGGGGAAGCGCCTGCCTGCGGTCCCTCAGAGTGTAGGTCGGAGGTTACAACAGGAGATGGTGGCCGCCCGACCACGTGTTGATCTCCGGGTCCCGAGACGGGAAGTTCCTCAGCAGGCAGTGTCGTAATCATTGCCGGCAACATCGATCGACCAGTAGTTGCAAGAGTGTCTTCGTCTACAGGCTCCGACGGACGCCAGGAGGACCGCGATGCAGTGTCTTGGGAAGGTGAGAGTAATGGCGCCTGACCCGCCGGTGTGTCTGAGTGTAAGAATGCGTCCAGGGTCCCAGCACTTGGCACCCCAGAAGATGCCAAATTACTGTCTGGCTTCTTGGCAGAGCGTTTTACCATCTTGCAGTTTTTAGGCTGGTTAATGGAAGAGCTCTGAACTGTGCGTCCTACTCCATCGACTTCCGGGAACGCCCCCTTTTACAACATTTTTATAAACTTTTTTTTAACTTTTTTTGTTTGTCCCACTAGGGGACTTGAATGCATGAAGCCCTAAACACTATTCTAATACACTGCACTACCTACATAGTGTAGTGTATTGGACCTGTCAGTTATACACTGCTAGCAAGGTCCCACCTCTTGGCAGGGCCTAAACGGCTTCCGTACTTGGCAGACCAGGTGGCTATTGTTAGGCCTCTGGTTGCCATAGCAACCATCGGCACCCCCAGTTATCGCATTGCGGGGGTGTCGATCTGCTACAAACTGTCTTGATGTGGCGGTCGCTTTTGACTGCTGTATCTTAGGGGTTAGCTCCGGTCCCTGCCATTACAGCAGGGTGGCAGTTGTAACATTCAGCTGACACGGACAGCTGATGGCGCAGGCTCAGCTGAATGCGCAGGCTCAGCTTTTGAACCCGCACCATCTTCTTGTCGCGACAGGAAGCATTTTTGGCCCCACCTCAGGGCAGAGCCTAATCGGCTCCCATACTTGGCAGACCTGTTGGCCAGGGTGAAGTCAATACAGCCAATACAGCCATCGGTACCCCTGCAATCGTGTCGTGGGTGTGCCGTTTGGCTTCAAGCCACCTAGATGCAGGGGTTGCTTTTGACTGCAGCATCTAGGGGGTTAATGGCAGGGATCTAAGTTTTCTCCAGTAATGTACAGCTTACACCCGCTGGTAATCCCCGCAATGTACAGTTACATAGCGTTGCGGTAAATCATTGACTGCAGCGACGTAAATGTACATCGGATGTCGTTAAGGGGTTAAATACACATGTCTATATGTTTGTGGTCGATGGGGGGGGGGGGGTAAAACACCTAGAGGAACCTACTGCAAATTCAGAAAGCATTTACAAATTTGATGTAGACACCAGTTTTTTTTAAAACGCTCATTTTTGGCCAAGTTATGAGCTATTTTATATATATGCAAATGAGCTTTGAAAAGGACAATTGGGCGTTTCTTATTCGTTATGTCCAACTGGGCGTGTATTGTGTTTTTAACTGGGCATGTTTACGTGTATGACACTGACCAATCAATGACCAGTCAGCGTCATACACTCATCTCCATTGATTTACACAGCAGCGATGTGCAGCCACATACACAGAGATTAACGTTAATCAAGTGTCCTGATAATGAATACACATGACCATCCAGCCTGGACGTCATGTGTATTCAGAATCCTGACACTTCTGACTCTTTTCTTTGAGATTTCCAGCAAGGGAAACGAAATCTCGTTTACCTCCGTAATCTCGCGAGATTACGCGTGTCTTGCGGGAATCTCACAGAAAAGATTCAGAAGTGTCAGGATTCTGAATACACATGACGTCCAGGCTGGATTTCATGTGTATTCATTATCAGGACACTCGATTAACGTTAATCTCTGTGTATTTCCTGCCTGAGAAAGGAATGCAACAGCTCCCGCCGATGAAGCATCCACTTCCAGAAGAAAAGGTTTGCTGGGGTCTGGTCTATGGAAAACTGAGGCGGAGGAAAAGGCTTGAATCCTAAAAATTGCTGTATGGCTTTGAGACCTTAAGGGCGGGGCTAATTGAGTACTGCGGATAACTTGCCTGGATCCATTTAAAGGGTCTGAATTACGTAACCTAAGCATTGTAAACAAAATCTTTCAAAAACACATATTTGTAGTTTTGCGTAAAGATGTTTCTCTCTGAGACGATGCAGAACAAGCTGTACGTGTTTACGATAAGTGTACAGATCAGAGGAGAATACGAGGATATAACCCAAATACACCACCATACATCTTTAAAGTAGATCTTGAAAATTGTATTTAACAAATTCTTGGAAGACATCAGGACCATTACTGAGACCAAAAGGCATGACGAGGTATTCAAAGTGTCCATCTCTGGTATTAAATGCAGTTTTCCATTCATCCCACTCATGGATATAAATTAAAATATAGAAGTCACGTAAATCAAGCTTAGTGAAAATCTTTGCTCACTGTTTCCAGTCAAAAAGCTCAAAAATTAGTGGCAAAGGATATTTGTTCTTTAAAGTAATTTCATTAAACCCTCGATAATCTATATATGGTCTTAAGATTTATTTTTTTCCATGAAGAAGGAAGCCAGTTCCAGCAGGGGATGAGGATTTGCAAATAAACCCTGTTCAAAGTTTTTCTTAATATTATACGACATAGCTTCAGTTTCAGGAAGAGACGAAGAATAAACTTGGGGTGGTGTGGAATTAGGTAGCAATTCTATGGCACAATGGTAAGGTCTGTGAGGAGTAACAGTCTCAGATTGGCAGTTACGAAAATAAAGAGGGTACAAGGGTCCAGCAAACTGTCCACAACTTGGTCCATAGGCTAAGTCTTAAAGGGGCGATTATCTGGCAGACAATGTTGGTGGCAAGTTAATCCCCATCAGGTTATCTGGCTCAGAAGTCCAATGAATAACTGGAGAATAGTATTGTAAGCACAGGAGACCCAGAAAAGTAATGGCAATCTTGCAATACATAGCAAAACATTTTTCACGATAGAGTGCTCCTATGTGAATGAAGATGGGCTCTGTAACCTAATGGATGACCTCAAGCAGTAATTCGCCATTCACAGAGGCTATAGTTTCAGACTTGTCCAGCTACAGCACAGGAAACTTATATCAAGAGACCAGAGACTGAGAAAATTATCTTAGAAAGTGTCTCTTGCCCCCGCAATACAAACACAGATTATTGGTACGGCTTCTTTGGCGTTCTTCTACAGAAAGTTTTAGTCTTTTTACCTACATACACTACCGTTCAAAAGTTTAGGGTCACTTAGAAATGTCCTTATTTTTGAAAGAAAAGCACAGTTTTTTTCAATGAAGATAACATTAAATTAATCAGAAATACACTCTATACATTGTTAATGTGCTAAATGACTATTCTAGCTGCAAACGTCTGGTTTTTAATGCAATATCTACATAGGTGTATAGAGGCCCATTTCCAGCAACCATCACTCCAGTGTTCTAATGGTACATTGTGTTTGCTAACTGTGTTAGAAGGCTAATGGATGATTAGAAAACACTTGAAAACCCTTGTGCAATTATGTTAGCACCGCTGTAAACAGTTTTGCTGTTTAGAGGAGCTATAAAACTGACCTTCCTTTGAGCTAGTTGAGAATCTGGAGCATTACATTTGTGGGTTCGATTAAACTCTCAAAATGGCTAGAAAAAGAGAGCTTTCATGTGAAACTCGACAGTCTATTCTTGTACTTAGAAATGAAGGCTAATCCATGTGAGAAATTGCCAAGAAACTGAAGATTTCCTACAACGGTGTGTACTACTCCCTTCAGAGGACAGCACACACAGGCTCTAACCAGAGTAGAAAGAGAAGTGGGAGGCCCCGCTGCACAACTGAGCAACAAGACAAGTACATTAGAGTCTCTAGTTTGAGAAATAGATGCCTCACAGGTCCTCAACTGGCAGCTTCATTAAATAGTACCCGCAAAACGCCAGTGTCAACGTCTACAGTGAAGAGGCGACCTTACGGGATGCTGGCCTTCAGGGCAGAGTGGCAAAGAAAAAGCCATATCTGAGACTGGCTAATAAAAGGAAAAGATTAATATGGGCAAAAGCACACAGACTTTGGACAGAGGAAGATTGGAAAAAAGTGTTATGGACAGACGAATCGTAGTTTGAGGTGTTTGGATCATACAGAAGAACATTTGTGAGACGCAGAACAACTGAAAAGATGCTGGAAGAGTGCCTGACACCATCTGTCAACCATGGTGGAGGTAATGTGATGGTCTGGGGTTGCTTTGGTGCTGGTAAAGTGGGAGATTTGTACAAGGTAAAAGGGATTTTGAAGAAGGAAGGCTATCACTCCATTTTGCAACGCCATGCCATACCCTGTGGACAGCGCTTGATTGGAGCCAATTTCATCCTACAACAGGACAATGACCCAAAGCACACCTCCAAATTATGCAAGAACTATTTAGGGAAGAAGCAGGCAGCTGGTATTCTATCTGTAATGGAGTGCCCAGCGCAGTCAACAGATCTCAACCCCATAGAGCTGTTGTGGGAGCAGCTTGACCGTATGGTACGCAAGAAGTGCCCATCAAGCCAATCCAACTTGTGGGAGGGCCTTCTGGAAGCATGGGGTGAAATTTCTCCCGATTACCTCAGCAAATTAACAGCTAGAATGCCAAAGGTCTGCAATGCTGTAATTGCTGCAAATGGAGCATTCTTTGATGAAAGCATCGTTTGAAGGAGAAAATTATTATTTAAAATAAAAATCATTGTTTCTAACCTTGTCAATGTCTTGACTATATTTTCTAGTCATTTTGCAACTCATTTGATAAATATAAGTGTGAGTTTTCATGGAAAACACAAAATTGTCTGGGTGACCCCAAACTTTTGAACGGTAGTGTAGGTTCATCCGAGTGAGCAGGAGGGGAGTTCAACAGAGATTTCTAAAAAAAAAATAGGTACCAGCCGAGGTACATTATTCCATTTTAATTCAGTAGCCAGGGTACTAAACTGGATGGCATATTATCCCTCAGTAGAAGTTCCTTGGCATAGTCTGAGTAAAGCGCTAGCCAAAGATGATGCCCAACCAGGTTCTTCATAGACTTTTTTGATGGTAAACATCTAAATATTAGACATTATAGGGTCATTGCCTCTCCAGAAAGTAGTAACAAGATGTACGTCACCTTCACATTGGCCCTATTAGAACAAAATTGATGCACCTATATTTCAAAGTGGATAGTGCACTAGTTCAAAAAGCCTCTGCAGGACTTTGAGTCGCCATCATAGCAAGGAGGAGTCACTATGTAAAGGATCTGTCAGACACAACTTCTGTGTCGACACCCATAGGTAATCAGTCTGCACCTGCTTCTATGTCTGTGAGACTGACTCCATCTTCCACCACCCAGGATGGCAGGCTTAGGAGTGGGAGAGCCTATCACAGCCTGGCCAGACGGAGCTAGCTCCCGCCCTCTGTCTATTTATACCTGCCTTTCCTGTTCCTCCTTGCTTGTGATTCTTCTCTGCTGGTTTCCTGACCCTGCTGCAGCTTCTTGAACTACTGATCCTCTGCTTGTGTTTGACCTTGGCTTTACTGACCACTCTTCTGCTCTGCGTTTTTGTACCTCGCTCATCTCCTGGTTTGACTCGGCTCGTTCACTTCGCTTGTTGCTCACGGTGTTCCCGTGGGCAACTTCCCCATTTCCCTGGCTTCTTTGTACCCTTGTCTGTTTGTCTGTTGTGCACCTATTGAGTGTAGGGACCGTCGCCCAGTTGTACCCCGTCGCCTAGGGCAGGTCATTGCAAGTAGGCAGGGACTGAGTGGCGGGTAGATTAGGGCTCACTTGTCTGTCTCCCTACCCCGACATTACATAATCACAAGCTCATATACACAGTCTACCCTGGTCCCTGACACTACTATGGACCCCCTTGAGACCCTGGCTCAGCAAATGCAGGGCCTCTCCCTACAGGTCCAGGCCCTGGCTCAGAGGGTCAACCAGCCTGATGCTACCCTGGTAGTGCCCCTCACCTCACCTCTTGAACCCCACCTCAAGTTGCCTGACCGGTTCTCAGGGGACCGGAATACTTTTTTCTCCTTTCGGGAGAGTTGTAGACTCTATTTTCGCTTAAAGCCCCACTCCTCTGGTTCTGAGAGCCAGCGGGTGGGTATAATTATGTCCCGGCTCCAGGACGGGCCCCAAGAATGGGCCTTCTCCTTGGCTCCTGACGCCCCTGAACTTTCCTCTGTTGATCTTTTCTTTTCTGCTCTCGGGCTCATTTATGACGAGACTGACAAGACTGCCTTTGCCGAGAGTCAGCTGGTGACCTTACGTCAGGGTAAGAGACCTGTTGAGGAGTATTGTTCTGACTTTAGGAAGTGGTGCGTAGCTTCTCGGTGGAATGACCCTGCCTTAAGGTGCCAGTTTAGATTGGGTCTGTCGAACGCCCTGAAAGACCTGCTAATTAGCTATCCCTCTTCTGACTCCCTAGATCAGGTTATGGCTTTAGCGGTACGACTTGACCGACGTCTCAGGGAATGACGACTTGAACGTGTTTGTGTTTTCTCCTCTGACTCCCCCATGATGCCTCCCGAGGATCCGTTGCTTCGTTCTTCCACGGAAGACTCGGAGGTACCTATGCAACTCGGGGCCTCCGTGTCCCCGCAACAACGTAGAGAGTTCCGCAGGAAGAATGGTCTCTGCTTCTACTGTGGGGATGACAAGTATCAAGTGAACAACTGTCCTAGGCGTAAGAATAAGCAGCCGGAAGAACTTCCGCGCCTAAGTGACCATCGGGGAGGTCACTTGGGCGCACAGGTATTTCCCGTAAATATGAAACGTAATAAAATCTTGCTTCCCTTTCAGGTCTCTTTTGGTGGTAGGTCTGCTACTGGCAGTGCCTTTGTGGATTCAGGGTCTTCTGCTAATATTATGTCTGTCGAATTTGCTATGTCTCTAGCTATGCCATTGATTGATTTGCCTAAACCTGTCCCGGTAGTGGGTATCGACTCCACTCCTCTTGCTAATGGTTATTTTACACAGCTTACCCCTGTTTTTGAACTCCTTGTTGGCTCCATGCATTTGGAGCAGTGCTCTGTACTGGTGATGCAGGGATTATCGTCCGATTTGGTTTTAGGCCTTCCCTGGTTGCAGTTGCATAATCCCACGTTTGACTGGAATACTGGGGATCTTACCCAATGGGGTAATGAATGCATGACGTCATGTTTTTCTGTTAATTTTATTTCTCTCCCTGAGGAGGTGAACACTCTACCTGAGTTTGTTCAGGACTTTGCTGATGTTTTCTCTAAAGAGGCCTCCGAAGTGTTACCACCTCATAGAGAATACGATTGTGCAATTAATTTGGTACCAGGAGCTAAGCTCCCTAAGGGTAGGATATTTTATCTCTCTTGTCCCGAACGTGAAGCCATGAGAGAGTATATCCAGGAATGCCTGGCCAAGGGTTACATTCGCCCCTCTACTTCTCCGGTAGGTGCTGGCTTCTTCTTCGTAGGGAAGAAGGATGGTGGTCTTAGGCCATGCATTGACTACCGAAACTTGAATAAGGTCACTGTAAGGAACCAGTATCCCCTTCCTTTGATTCCTGATCTCTTCAATCAGGTTCAGGGGGCCCAATGGTTCTCTAAGTTTGATCTACGAGGGGCTTATAACCTTATCCGCATCAAAGAGGGGGATGAGTAGAAGACTGCGTTTAACACGCCCGAAGGTCATTTCGAATACCTCGTCATGCCCTTTGGGTTGTGTAATGCTCCCACGGTCTTCCAGAATTTCATAAATGAGGTTTTAAGAGACTACCTGGGGGTATTTCTTGTAGTGTACCTTGATGACATACTTGTGTTTTCCAAGGACTGGTCCTCCCACATTGAGCATGTCAGGAAGATGCTCCAGGCCCTTCGGGAAAACAAACTGTTTGCTAAGACCGAAAAATGTGTGTTTGGGGTGCAGGAGATACCGTATATCCCGTGGTGTGTTTGTTCCTGAGCCTTTTCTAGTGTTGGAGTCGTGTTGTGTCATCTGCTACGCCTGCTGTTATACACCATGTCTGTTGTCATCTGCTACGCCTGCTGTTATACACCACGTCTAGTGTCATATGCCATTCCTGGTATCATCCGCCACGTCTGGCGCTACCTGTCACGTCAAGTTCCATCTTTGCGAAAGCCTCCTCTAGAGTCTGAACTTTCTCATGTACCCTTGTGCTAAGAACTTTGCATAGACTTTGTATAGACTGTGACTTTTCCCAGCTGCCACTTCGCTACCGTGGAGTGGCCTAGTGGGTCCACAAACCCCTAAATCATGAAAATCCTGATGTCTGGAGAGTTAGTGGGCCAGGTTCGTAAACTTCAGGCAAGGAAACATCAGCAGGTTTTATGGCCTGATATAAATGTCACAGGCCCGCAGAGGTAGGTGACTGTCACAGGGCCAAAAGAGAATGGTGCGGACCCTCTGTACTGACAACAGATTTTACGTGGGGCTAAATGGGGAGTGGAGTCTAAAGATTTGCTATAATTTCACCATTTAACCTCCGTACGTAGAGGTGGACTTGGCTGGTAAAATCCCCCGGTCGCTACCCCCAGAGTACTTTCTGTTGGGAACAGTGGACGGTTAACAGAGCCAGAGGTCAGGTCAGGTGGCAGAAGGTCAGGGCAGGCGGCAATAAGGACAAGGTCAAGTTTAAGGCAGGATCAGCAAAAGATAATCCATTAGTATCAAAAGCAGTGATTGAACTAGCAATTTAGTCTACAGTCATATAGATCAGGCCCAGAGCAGAGGAAAAGGGTACTGTATATACTCTCAGTAAATCTGCCTGTATTTTGCAATAGGAAGTGTCTGAAGATGCTTGCGTGCGTGTTATATGGCTTATAATAAAAGTGCAATGTTATTCACAGAATATTCTGTGTATTCAAGTGTTTTGGGCGGACATTTACTAATGGTGTCTAATAGTTAGGCCTCATGCACATGGCCGTAGCCGTGTGCACGGTCCGTGATTATGGCACGGACGGCCGCAGAGTGTCATCTGCTGGACCGTCCGCAAGTCACGGACCCTGCAAACAGAAGATGTGCATTTATTTCAATTGGACCGGAATGGAATTGTGGACCGTAAAATGACTTGTCCTGAGTGTCTGCGGTCCGCAATTGCGCCCCCTGCACAGTTCGTGTAAACCACGGTCGTGTGCATGGACCCATAGAAATGAATGGGTCCGCAATTCATCTCCATTTTTGCAGATGAATTGCAGACGCAAATACTTGTTTGTGTGCATGAGGCCTTAGACAGCATAAACTTAGATCAGGCAGACACAAAGTGGGCCAAGTTTATGAAGTAGTGCATGTTGTATGATTATTTTGGTGCATCTTGCATGACGTGTTACACTTTTCTCTTCCTTATACTACCTTTGAATTGGCTTATTTTGAGCCATTATTTACTGCCGTTTTAAGTCATGCCCCATTCTCACTAAGCCACGCCCACTTTTTGACACACTTTTAAAAAGTGTTTAATGAAGTGCAAACATCAAAACTGAGCAAAATTGCCCCAAAATTTGGAGCATTTTTTTTGACACATTGTAGTTCAGACGCAGTAGTAAATCTGCTCCATTGTGGTTTCTACAGCCCTACACAGACCTTCTTTTTTTCGCTGCTGAGACAGTTTTAACAATTTTGCTAAACACAAATAAAAGCTGGATTCTAAAATAAAAATAATCCTACTGTACCCCACTACCAGTATATTTTCTTAAAGTAGACATCAGGCACATTGTTAGTATGTCACCTAGCACTCTACACTCATGGGCACCTTCATGCAATTTTGCATCACAGCATAATGTTCTTAGTTAAATGTTTGACCCAAGTAAAGCCTTAGCCACACAACACCTCCTAAAACATAAAAAGTTAAACGGGATTCATACATGACATTTATGCATAGGTCTACATTAATTTATCTTCATATAATCACCAGAACGGAAGAGACCAAAAGTGTCTGCGATCTTGATGCAAGCAAACATTTTAGTCTACAAATGGTCTGATAAAGCTCAAAGATTGATTAGATGTGTAATTTATCTTCTTCTCACTCCTTTAGTGGAAAAAAAACATAACACTCCCTAAATGTGACAATCAGAGTGCACATATTCTCACTCATCGGTAAGATAACATGTAGAAAAGTTCCTGTTACCCTTCCTGGGGTCACTTGAGGCTGTACGAGAAGAAATGACAGTAACAGGCCCTGTTTTTTCTTTCTGCTGTCACGTGTGCTCTCTCTGTCATATACACCCCTACTTATGCATTACTTACATTGAACATATGTATAATATTTTAACACTTGCCAAGAGAAAATACATCTGGTGTAATTCTGGGTTCAATGCCTGCAATACAGTGTATAAAAGCTGAGCTGGTATCACTTATGTGTATCTGAAAATTAAGATATCCATCGTGTATGGTATAGCTCTGAAGTGCAGGATACAGCTGACTCTTTGTTTTGTAAGATAGCGCTATTTCCTTTCAATAAGTTGGAATACTGCCATAGAGCTGCCATAGCATCATAGAGAGGTACTCAATATAACAATAAATTTTGTTATTAAGCACAGTATAATAAATTCCATCTCTCATTACTACAGAATGTTGCACTTAAATCACACCGAATAGTACGCAGGTGGCTCAACAACAAGCAGCTTTCTAAACTAATGGGGACTTACTCCGACCTTGACAAATGAGCACTTGTATGTTCATATTTTTCAATGCTCAGTGATCTGTAAGACTTGAGAAGTGTCATTTAAATGCTTTGCACATTCCTATGTTCTTTAAGGTTTATTTAAAAGAAATACGTCCCTAGTGATGCTAATGCAGAGATTTTATTGTCAACTGAAGATTTGCAGATACCAGTTAACTGTGAATCATTTAAAAGTATATCACAGTATTTCTCCATTTCTACAGATGCAATTTTCTGTATCCTGAAGCTATTCATAGATGAAAATATTTGCCCTGACCTGAATAGCATTGTGATATTTTTCACTATAACTCAGGTTGTTAAAGATATTTGCAAGAATGAGAATACTTTGTCATGTGGAAAATTGTTGCCATTGTTGCAAATAAAGTTTATGTTGCTGCACATGTACAGTGAAGGAAATAAGTATTTGATCCCTTGCTGATTTTGTAAGTTTGCCCACTGTCAAAGACATGAACAGTCTAGAATTTTTAGGCTAGGTTAATTTTACCAGTGAGAGATAGATTATATAAAAAAAAAAAAAGAAAATCACATAGTCAAAATTATATATATTTATTTGCATTGTGCACAGAGAAATAAGTATTTGATCCCTTTGGCAAACAAGACTTAATACTTGGTGGCAAAACCCTTGTTGGCAAGCACAGCAGTCAGACGTTTTTTGTAGTTGATGATGAGGTTTGCACACATGTTAGATGGAATTTTGGCCCACTCCTCTTTGCAGATCATCTGTAAATCATTACGATTTCGAGGCTGCCGCTTGGCAACTCGGATCTTCAGCTCCCTCCATAAGTTTTTGATGGTATTAAGGTCTGGAAACTGGCTAGGCCACTCCATGACCTTAATGTGCTTCTTTTTTAGCCACTCCTTTGTTGCCTTGGCTGTATGTTTCGGGTCATTGTCGTGCTGGAAGACCCAGCCACGAGCCATTTTTAATGTCCTGGTGGAGGGAAGGAGGTTGTCACTCAGGTTTTGATGGTACATGGCTCCATCCATTCTCCCATTGATGCGGTGAAGTAGTCCTGTGCCCTTAGCAGAGAAACACCCCCAAAACATAATGTTTCCACCTCCATGCTTGACAGTGGGGACGGTGTTCTTTGGGTCATAGGCAGCATTTCTCTTCCTCCAAACACGGCGAGTAGAGTTAATGCCGAAGAGCTCAATTTTAGTCTCATCTGACCACAGCACCTTCTCCCAATCACTCTCAGAATCATCCAGATGTTCATTTGCAAACTTCAGATTTTGCATGGAGCCCCAGATCGGTGTCGATTGACAGTCATTTTGTATGTCTTCCATTTTCTTACTATTGCACCAACAGTTGTCTCCTTCTCACCCAGCGTCTTACTTATGTTTTTGTAGCCCATTCCAGCCTTGTGCAGGTCTATGATCTTGTCCCTGACATCCTTAGAAAGCTCTTTGGTCTTGCCCATGTTGTAGAGGTTAGAGTCAGACTGATTAATTGAGTCTGTGGACAGGAGTCTTTTATACAGGTGACCATTTAAGACAGCTGTCTTTAATACAGGCACCAAGTTGATTTGGAGCATGTAACTGGTCTGGAGGAGGCTGAACTCTTAATGGTTGGTAGGGGATCAAATACTTATTTCTCTGTGCACAATGCAAATAAATATATATAATTTTGACTATGTGATTTTATTTTTTATATAATCTATCTCTCACTGGTAAAATTAACCTTGCCTAAAAATTCTAGACTGTTCATGTCTTTGACAGTGGGCAAACTTACAAAATCAGCAAGGGATCAAATACTTATTTCCTTCACTATATGTTTGGATACATATCCTGTGGATATGCCATAAATGTCCGAGATGTGAATACCCCTTTTACTTGGACCTGTGAAATTAAGGGGCTTCATCTTTGCACATTACTGCCCAGTAAATGAAGCCCATTCAGCAGTGGCATCCGGTCTCTGTGGCTCATGCCCTGAATTTTTTACCCAGTGCCCCGGATCTCCAGGTGAAAACTACTGTGGTTTACGGGAGTCATTGGCTACCCTGCCATTCACGCTATTAGACTGAAAGCCACTTTGGGTCTGAGACCTACAAGAGAGTAGGTTGCCAGTATGCAGATATAATGGTGACTGCCTGTGCCATGCCACAGATTGGGTGGGCCAAAGGCTGGTAGAGCCCTGTAGCTTACACACTTGGCACAGCATGGGAACAGGGTTAGGTAAGTATTTGTTTTATTATTTCTGGGGCATTATGTGGGCACTATTAATGTGAAATATAGAGTGAAATATGCAACACATTTTTTAAAAGAGTCAGTAACAGAGAGGTGCAATTGTTTTCTGCAGTGTAAGTATGGGGTTTTATGAAAGCACATTCACATGAACAGTGCAGATTCCTGATGTAATATTTGAAACTAATCTGCAGTCAATCTGATGCGTGCGCTTATGGCCTTTGGGGTACAGGGTAGCTGCTCAGTAACACTAATTACAATATTGCATAATACGTTGCATCATTGTTCCATGGCTAACCTGAGAATTGCACTCAGGGCCGCCATCAGAAATTTCTGGGCCCCATACAGCCAAGGAGTCTAGGACCCCCTCACTATTGGGGCGGGCACAAAGTAAAGGGGTGGGAGGTAAAGCAGCGGTGAAAAGAAAACTAATAGGGTCTCTTTGGAGGGGCAGGGCAGAGACAGCTGGTGGGTATCAGGGGGCAAGGTGGAGAGACTAAGTGCCAGGGCTCAGTGGGGGAAGGAGGAGGGGATTTCTGGGAGAACAAAGTGGCATGGGTGGCGACACCGGGCATGAGGGCGCCCGTGCTGCCCGTCGGAACGGCCCCCCCATGGCCGGCGGCGTACTATAGCAGAGCAGGGAGGTATCTCCCTGCTCTGCAATCTACTAGCGCCACTGTAGCTCCCTGAAGGAGCGAAATCCCCGTGTGGCCGGGGATTCCACTCCTGGAGCGCCACGCTTGATGTCTCTGTCCGTATATGGACAGTGACATCAAGGGCAACTCCTGAAGGGGAATCCCCGTCCACAGCGTTGCCGACTGTGAGCGGGGATTCCACTCCAGGGGAAGCCCTTGACGTCACTGTCCATAAATGGACACAGACGACAGAGGCTTCTCCAGGAGTGGAATCCAAGGTCACAGCATCGGCAATGCTGTGGACGGGGATTCTGCTTCAGGAGTTTCCCCTGATATCACTGTCCATATATGGACAGAGACATCAAGCGGAGCGCTCCAGGAGCGGAATCCCTGGCCACAGGGGGATTCCGCTCCTTTAGGGAGCTACAGTTCCGCTATCTACAGGAAGGGGGTGCTATATACAAGTGGGCTGTGGGCTGTGTGGCCCTACCTGCAAGGGGGCTGTGTGGCACTACCTACCAGGGGGCTGTGTGGCACTACCTACCAGGGGGCTGTGTGGCACAACCTACCAGGGGGCTGTGTGGCACAACCTACCAGGGGGCTGTGTGGCACAACCTAACAGGGGGCTGTGTGGCACTACCCACAAGGGGACTGTGTGGCACTACCTAACATGGGGCTGTGTGGCACTATCTACAGGAAGGGGGGTGCTATCTACTAGGGGGCTGTGGGCTGTGTGGCACTACCTACCATGGGGCTGTGTGGCACTACCTACAGGGGGCTGAGTGGCACTACCTACTAGGGGGCTGTGTGGCACTACCTACTGGGGGCTGTGTAGCACAACCTACAAGGGGGCTGTGTGGCACTACCTAGAAGGGTGCTGTGTGGCACTACCTACAGGCGGCTGTGTGACACTACCTACAAGGGGCTGTATGACAATACCTACAGGGGGCTGTGGGGCACTATCTACAGGGGGAATCTGTGAGTGACGGGCTGATGGTCATTTTAATGTGAGTGGCGGGCTGATGGTCATTTTACTGTGTGTGCTGGGCTGATGGTCATTTTACTGTGAGTGGCAGGCTGATGGTCATTTTACTGTTAGTGGGTGACTGATGGTAATTTTACTGTGAGTGGCGGACTGATGGTCATTTTACTGTGAGTGGGGGGCTGATAGTTATTTTACAGTGAGTGGCAGGCTAATGGTCATTTAACTGTGAGCAGGGGGCTGATGGTCATTTTACTGTGAGTGGAGAGCTGATGATTATTTTACTGTGAGTGGGGGGCTGATGGTCCTTTTACTGTGAGTGGGGTGCTGATGGTCCTCAAGTGGTTTACACCTCTGAGCTCCAATTGAAATTAATAGGAGGCAGAAAATACATGAGGCGCCCGCTTGGAGCTTTTTTTCCCTGCGTCTTTTGCATTCACTTCAACAGCTTAAAAAAAACCAAAAAAAACAAGAAGGTTGAGGGAACTACAACTTTTTGGGTTTGGTGGCACTGTCTACAAGGGGGAGGTGGGGGGCTGTATGACATGATCTACAAGGGGAGGTGGGGGGGGCTGTATGGCACTGTCAACATGAGGGAGGTGGGGGACTGTATGGCACGATCTACAAGGGGGAGGTGGGGGGCAGTATTGCACTGTTTACAAGGGGGAGGTGGGGCTATATGGCACTGTCTACAAGGGGGAGGTGGGGGCTATATGGCACTGTCTACATGAGGGACGTGGGGGGCTGTATGGCACGATCTACAAGAGGGAGGTGGGGAGATATGGCACTATCTAAAGTAAGGCTGTATGGCACAATCTACAGGGGGCACTATCTACAGGGGCTGTGTGGCAGCCAGGGGAGGAGGGCATTATACTGTGAGAGGGCCACTAAGCGGACATTATACTGTGTAGGGGTACTACATGGGGCAATATACTGTGTGTGGCAGCCAGGGGAGGGCGCATTATACTGTGTGGAGGCCACAAAGCGGACATTATACTGTGTAGGAGCACTACAGGGGCAATATACTGTGTGTGGCATTAGGGGGCATAATACTGTGTGGCCACAATTAGAGGACAAAATACTGTGTCCTTGAAGGGGTTATAATACATTATTATTATACTGTATGGGGAAACTAAAGGGGCATTATACTGTGGGGGGCATTATACTTATTTTATGTTGCATTTTTTTTATTATGGGGGTGGGGCACCGAAAGATAATTTCAGACGGGGCGCCATCTATCCTATTCCTAAGGCCAGCCCTTTCACTACCCACCACAGGTTTGAAGGCTATGTAAACCTTTGAGTGTGTTTTTTGTTGTTTTACCAGTCTGTTTGGTGACAACCCCAGAGCCGGTGACCCAGAGCGGAGCACTAGTATAGGTTCAGCTCCGGATCTCTGGGGAAGCAACTGACATCAGTGTCCATATATGGACAGTGATGTCAGGGGCTTGCCCAGAGCTGGAGTCCCGGAGCAGAGCCGCTTCTACCACCCTGCCTGGGATTCCAGCTCTGCTCCTGACATCACTGTCCAGCTCTGGGGAAGCCCTAGACATCGCTGTCCATATGTGGACAGCGATGTCAGGGGATTCCAGAGTCTCGGAGCAGAGCCTATGCTAGCGCTCTGCCCGAGACTCCACTTTGGGGAAGACCCTGACAAAACTGTCCATATATGGACAGCGATGTCAGGGAATTCCAAAGAGTCCCAGAGCAGAACCTATACTAGCGCTCTGCCCGGGACTCAGGCTCTGGGGAAGCCAGAGACATCGTGTGTCCATTCATGGACAGCGATGTCAGGGAATTCCACAGAGTCCCGGAGCAGAGACTATGCTAGCAGCTCTGTCCGGGACTCCGCTCTGGGGAAGACCCTGACATTGCGTGTCCATTCATGGACAGCGATGTCAGGGGATTCCACAGAGTCCCGGAGCAGAGCCTATGCTAGCACTCTGTCCGGGACTCCACTCTGGGGAAGACCCTGACATCGTGTGTCCATTCATGGACAGCGATGTCAGGGGATTCCACAGAGTCCCTGAGCAGAGCCTATGATAGCGCTCTGTCCAGGACTCCGCTCTGGGGAAGACCCTGACCAGTGGCATAACTACCGCTATAGCAGCCGTAGCAGCTGCTACGGGGCCCGCGGCATGAGGGGGCCCGTGTCGCCTGCCAGCACGGGCCCCCACCATGGCCGGAGGCTCCGCTAGCAGCCGCTATGGCTGCCACAGCGGGACGCCACTGAACACTACGGCAGAGCAGGGAGGTATCTTCCCGCTCTGCCATTAAACAAAATACATGTATCTCCTATCCACAGGATAGGGGATACATGTGTGATCGCTGCCATTGATAGGGAGAACGGGGGACTGAAAGTCCCCTGAAGTTCTCCATCACAAACCTCGGACTTCCGGGGTCTGTGTCGGCAGCTCCGTAGAAATGAATGGAGCACCAGTCGCGCTTGTGCGCATGCGTGACCAGCGCTCCTTTTATTTTTAATGAGCTGCGCAGACGCCGGAAGTCAGAGGTTAGTCATTGAGAACTTAGGGGACTTTCAGTCCCCCGTTCTCCCTATCAGTGCCAGCGATCACAAATGTATCCCCTATCCTGTGTATATCATGTCTTTTGTCTTTTCACACTGTAGGTCGCATTTTTTTGGGGGGTTGGGGACGCTGTATGGCGTTCCCTACAGGGGGGCTGTATGGCGTTCCCTACAGGGGGGCTGTACGGCGTTCCCTACAGGGGGGGCTGTAAGGCGTTCCCTACAGGGGGGGCTGTAAGGCGTTCCCTACGGAGGGGGCTGTATGGCGTTCCCTACGGGGGGGCTGTATGGCGTTCCCTATGGGGGGCTATATGGCGTTCCCTACGGGGGGCTGTATGGCGTTCCCTACAGGGGGCTGTATGGCGTTCCATACAGGGGGGGGCTGTATGGCGTTCCCTACAGACCCCTGTAGATAACTCCATACAGACCCCCTGTAGATAACGCCATACAGTCCCCCCTGTAGATAACGCCATACAGCCCCCTCTGTAGTGAACGCCATACAGCCCCCTCTGTAGAGAACGCCATACAGCCCCTTGTAGATAACGGCATACAGCCCCCTGTAGATAGCGACATACAGCCCCCTCTGTAGATAATGCCTTACAGCCCCCCTGTAGATAACGCCATACAGCCCCCCTGTAGATAACGCCATACAGTCCCTCTGTAGATAACCCCATACAGCCCCCTGTAGATAACGCCATACAGCCCCCCTGTAGATAACGCCATACAGCCCCCCTGTAGATAGCGCCATACAGCCACCCTCTGTAGATAACGCCATACAGCCCCCTCTGTAGATAGCGCCATACAGCCCCCTCTGTAGATAGCTCCATACATCCCCCTCTGTAGATAGCGCCATACAGCCCCCTCTGTAGATAGCGCCATACAGCCCCCTCTGTAGATAGCGCCATACAGCCCCCTCTGTAGATAGCGCCATACAGCCCCCCCTGTAGAAACGCCATACAGACCCCCTGTAGATAACTCCATACAGACCCCCTGTAGATAACGCCATACAGTCCCCCCTGTAGATAACGCCATACAGCCCCCTCTGTAGAGAACGCCATACAGCCCCTTGTAGATAACGCCATACAGCCCCCTGTAGATAGCGCCATACAGCCCCCTCTGTAGATAACGCCTTGCAGCCCCCCTGTAGATAAAGCCATACAGCCCCCCTGTAGATAACGCCATACAGCCCCCCCTGTAGATAACGCCATACAGCCCCCCTGTAGATAACGCCATACAGCCCCTCTGTAGATAACGCCATACAGCCCCCTGTAGATAACGCCATACAGCCCCCCTGTAGATAACGCCATACAGCCCCCTCTGTAGATAACGCCATACAGTCACCCTGTGGATAGCGCCATACAGTCCCCCTGTAGATAACGCCATACAGTCCCCCTGTAGATAACGCCATACAGCCCCCTCTGTAGATAGCGCCATACAGCCCCCTCTGTAGATAACGCCATACAGCCCCCTCTGTAGATAGCTCCATACAGCCCCCTCTGTAGATAGCGCCATACAGCCCCCTCTGTAGATAGCGCCATACAGCCCCCTCTGTAGATAGCGCCATACAGCCCCCTCTGTAGATAGCGCCATACAGCCCCCTCTGTAGATAGCGCCATACAGCCCCACTGTAGATAACGCCATACAGCCCCCTTTGTAGATATCTACAGAGGGGGCTGTATGGCGTTATCTACAGGGGGGACTGTATGGCGCTATCTACAGAGGGGGCTGTATGGCGCTATCTACAGGGGGGGCTGTATGGCGCTATCTACAGGGGGGCTGTATGGCGCTATCTACAGAGGGGGCTGTATGGCGTTATCTACAGGGGGGACTGTATGGCGTTATCTACAGAGGGGGCTGTATGGTGTTATCTACAGAGGGGGCTGTATGGCGCTATCTACAGAGGGGGCTGTATGGCATTATCTACAGGGGGGGCTGCAAAAAAGGCACTATCTACAGGGGGGGTTGTGTGACAGCCAGGGGAGGGGGGGCCCCTGCTATGGGGCCCAGTCTTTCCTAGTTACGCCCCTGACATTGCGTGTCCATTCATGGATAGCGATGTCAGGGCATTCCACAGAGTCCCGGAGCAGAGCCTATACTGGCGCTCTACCCGGGACTCCGCTCTGGGGAAGACCCTGACAAAACTGTCGATATATGGACAGCGATGTCAGGGATTTCCACAGAATCCAGGAGCAGAACCTATGCTAGCGCTCTGCCCGGGACTCAGGCTCTGGGGAAGCCCCAGACATTGTGTGTCCATTCATGGACAGCGATGTCAGGGATTTCACAGAGTACCGGAGCAGAGCCGATACTAGCGGCTCTGTGTCCCGCGGGCCACAGATTACAGCCTCAGGGGCCGCATGCGGGCCGCGTGCTTGAGAACCCTGCACTACACCATCATCTCCCTATCCCCATTGTGATCTAACCCCAACCCACCATAGAAAGCAAGTGTCTTAGGCCCCATGCACATGAACGTGCTTTTACGGCTGCAATTCCCCCAAAAATCCGCAGGAGAATTGCAGCCCCATTCATTCCTATGGGCCCATTCCACGGTCCGTGCATGGTCCAGGCTCATAGGAAATAATCGACGCTGCCATTTGCACGGCCCGCGATTTGCAGGCAGCTCGCAGTGGTCACTCTGTGGCCGGCCGACCCGAAACTCACGGCCGTGCACATGGCTACGATCGTGTGCATGAGGCCTTACACAGGTCTGTATGATCCTCTGGACACTGAAGCACCGCATTGTATCATTAGCAGCTCTACGAGGTGTCTTCTCCCTCTGCTACACAGCACAGGAGATAAGAGATAAGAACTGCTGCTAGTGATACAAGACCATGAAGCAGAGCTGAGAGGGCATAGTACCGACATGGGTAACATTGCTTTTTATTGGGGGGATGTGATGTTAGGAGACTCTGGGCAGCAGCAGCCTGACACAGACATCACATAGTGACACAGACATAACATACTCACTGTGTCAGGAGTCGTCTTCTTCTGCTGCTGCTGTTGCTGCTTGACGCCTCCACTGCATTCAAACCTCCCGCTACCTTCATGACGTCTTCCCTCCTTGTCTCCTCCACACACGCTGTCACGCCGCTGTGGAGGAGGAGGAGAGGCGGGCATTATGTGAACAGCGGGCCGTTATGATTTTACTTTGATGCAAAGAACGGGCCCCGGCTCCGTGATGGGATCTGTTTCTTTCACCAAAGTGAAATCATAAGGGCCCGTGAGCAAATTAATTCCAGCAGTGCAGCGCGGGTTCCCGTTTTTTCAAATTTATGACCAGGCCCCTGATGGCAGTACCACCAGTACTGCCGTGATGGCGGCCATGACTGCACTACTGCAAATCTGTGGTAAATAACTTCACACCTTTTGAAAAGACACTGTTATATATATATATATATATATATATATATACACAGATGCAGCCAAGTTTATCTTGTCTCTGATAACTTGCTGCAGTGTGATGTCACACAACAAAAATTGAAAACTTATTGAAAAAGCCAAGTCAATGTCTCTTGCCACTGTGTATTTAATGCGTTAAGAGTCAAGATAAAGATGGATACATATATATGTATGTATATATATATATATATATTATATATAGAGCACACAAGAAAACGGCAACAGCATAATGAGAACACCAATGCTACTGTTGGGGTGTGGGTGTTCTTGCCGTCATAAACAGTCCTCACTCAGGATTTGGCAAACAATGTTCGTATTTATTTTAAGCAAATACAAAATAAAACAACAACAAAAGACAGGTACATTAGGGATTGAATTGCAGCTGCCTTCATATTGAGCAGAACCCCAATCCTCAGCTCATATGCTCTGAACTGAACCTGTCCCACCCTCCTCTGGGTGCACTTAAATACACAATATTACATTTCCCAGAATTCTACAGTCTTAAAGGGACACACACACTTGTGTTTAAATTTCAAACACATACATATCATACCTAAACCACATATTA